>NW_024730377.1:0-14989 GCF_018991925.1 Homarus americanus
TTATACTCGATCAGCGGCCTTTGTTAAACTCGATCAGGGGCTTTGTTATACTCGATCAGGGGACTTTGTTATTCTCGATAAGGGGGACTTTGTTATACTCGATCAAGGGGCTTTGTTATACTCGATTAGGGAACTTTGTTATACTCGATCAGCGGCCTTTGTTATACTCGATCATGGGACTTTGTTATACTCGATCAGGGGGCTTTTTTATACTCGACCAGGGGAGTTTGTTATACTCGATTAGGGGCCTTTGTTAAACTCGATCAGGGGCTTTTGTTATACTCGATCAAGGGAATTTGTTATACTCGATCAGGGGTCTTTGTTATACTCGATCAGGTGGTTTTGTTAAACTCGATCAGGGAACTTTGTCATACTCGATCAGGGGCCTTTGTTATAATCGATTAGGGGACTTTGTTATACTCGTTCAGGGGACTTTTTATACTCAATCAGGGGACTTTGTTATACTCGATCAAGGGACTTTGTTATACTCGATCAGAGGACTTTGTTATACTCGACCAGGGGAGTTTGTTATTCTCGGTCAGGGGACTTTGTTATACTCGATGAGGGGCCTTTGTTAAACTCGATGAGGGGCCTTTATAGACCAGGGGACTTTGTTGTACTCGATCAGGGCCTTTATTACAAACTTCGATCGGGGCCTTTGTTATACTCGTTTTGGGGCTTTGTTATATGATCAGGACTTTTTGTTATACTCGACCTGGGGACTTTGTTATACTCGATCAGGGGCCTTTGTTATAATCGTTCTGGGAACTTTGTTATACTCGATCAGGGGACTTTGTTATACTCGATCAGGGGACTTTGTTATACTCGACCAGGGGAATTTGTTATACTCGTCCAGGGGACTTTGTTATACTCGATCAGGGGCCTTTGTTAAACTCGATCAGGGGCTTTGTTATACTCGATCAGGGGACTTTGTTATTCTCGATAAGGGTGACTTTGTTATTCTCGATCAGGGGGCTTTGTTATACTCGATCAGGGAACTTTGTTATACTCGATCAGCGGCCTTTGTTATACTCGATCAGACTTTGTTATTCTCGATAAGGGGGACTTTGTTATACTCGATCAAGGGGCTTTGTTATACTCGATCAGGGAACTTTGTTATACTCGATCAGCGGCCTTTGTTATACTCGATCAGGGGACTTTGTTATACTCGACCAGACGACATTGTTATACTCGTTCAGGGGCCTTTGTTATACTTGATTAGGGGGCTTTGTTATACTCGATCAGGGGACTTTGCTATTCTCGATAAGGGGGACTTTGTTATACTCGATCTGGGGCCTTTGTTATACTCGTTCAGGCACCTTTGTTATATTCGATCAGGGGCGTTTGTTATACTCGACCAGGGAACTTTGTTATACTCGATCAGGGGCCTTTGTTAAACTCGATCAGGGGCCTTTGTTATACTTGATCAGGCGACTTTGTTATACTCGATCAGGGGACTTTGTTATACTCGATCAGGGGGCATTGTTTTACTCGTTCAGGAAACTTTGTTATACTCGACCAGGGGAGTTTGTTATACTCGACCAGGGGACTTTGTTATACTCGATGAGGGGCCTTTGTTATACTTGATTAGGGGCCTTTGTTATAACCGTTCAGGGGACTTTGTTATACTCGATCAGGGAACTTTGTTATACTCGATCAGGGGCCTTTGTTTTACTCGATCAGGAAACTTTGTTATACTCGATCAGGGGCCTTTGTTATAATCGTTCAAAGGACTTTGTTATACTCGATCAGGGGACTTTGTTATACTCGATCAGGGGACTTTGTTATACTCGATCAGGGGGCTTTGTTTTACTCGATCAGGAAACTTTGTTATACTCCATCAGGGGCATTTGTTATACCCGATCAGGGGACATTGTTATACTCGATCAGGGGACTTTCTTATACTCTATGAGGGGGCTTTGTTATACTCAATCAAGGGGCTTTATTATACTTGATTAGGGGCCTTTGTTATAACCGTTCAGGGGACTTTGTTATACTCGATCAGGGGACTTTGTTATACTCGATCAGGGGACTTTGTTATACTCGATCAGGGGACTTTGTTATACTCGATGAAGGGCCTTTGTTATACTCGATGAGGGGACTTTGTAATACTCGATCAGGGGACATTGTTATATTCGATGAGAGGACATTGTTATACTCGATGATGGGACTGTGTTATACTCCTTCAGGGGACTTTGTTATACTCGATCAGGGGACTTTGTTATACTCGAATAGGGGCCTTTGTTAAACTCGATCAAAGGCCTTTGTTATTCTCGATGAGGGGCCTTTGTTAAACTCGATTAGGGGACTTTGTTCTACTCGTTCAGGGGACTTTGTTATACTTGGTCAGGGGATTTTGTTATACTCGATGAGGGAGCTTTGTTATACTCGATCAGGGGGCTTTGTTATACTTGATCAGGGGCCTTTGTTATAATCGACCAGGGGAGTTTGTTATACTCGACCAGGGGACATTGTTATACTCGATGAGGGGCATTGTTAAGCTCGATGAGGGGCCTTTGTCATACTCGACCAGGGAACTTTGTTATACGCGATCATGGGCCTCTGTTAAACTCGATCAGGGGCCTTTGTTATACTCGATCAGAACTTTGTTATTCTCGATCAGGGACTTTGTTTACTCGATCGAGGGCTTTGTTATACTCGTCAGGGAACTTTGTTATCGGGGGAGCTTTTATACTCGACCAGAGTTTGTTATACTCGATTAAGGCCTTTGTTAACTCGATGAGGTACCTTTGTTATACTCGACCAGGGGACTTTGTTATACTCGATCAGGGCCTTTGTTAAAATCGTTCCAGGAACTTTGTTATACTCGATCAGGGGACTTTGTTATACTCGATCAGGGGACTTTGTTATACTCGATCAGGGGGCTTTGTTTTACTCGAACAGGAAACTTTGTTATACTCGATCAGGGGCCTTTGCTATACCCGATCAGGGGACTTTGTTATACTCGATCAGGGGACTTTGTTATACTCTATGAGGGGGCTTTGTTTTTCTCAATCAGGGGGCTTTGTTATACTTGATTAGGGACCTTTGTTATAATCGTTCAGGGGACTTTGTTATACTCGATCAGGGGACTTTGTTATACTCGACCAGGGGACTTTGCTATACTCGATGAAGGGCCTTTGATATACTCGATGAGGGGACTTTGTTCTACTCGATCAGGGGACTTTGTTATACTCGATCAGGGGACATTGTTATATTCGATGAGGGGACTTTGTTATACTCGATGATGGGACTGTGTTATACTCGTTCAGGAGACTTTGTTATACAGGATCAGGGGACTTTGTTATACTCGAATAGGGGCCTTTGTTAAACTCAATGAGGGGGCTTTGTTATACTCGATCAGGGGGCTTTGTTATACTTGATTAGGGGCCTTTGTAATAATCGACCAGGGGAGTTTGTTATACTCGACCAGGGGACTTTGTTAAACTCGATGAGGGGGCTTTGGTAAACTTGATGAGGAGCCTTTGTTATACTCGACCAGGGGACTTTGTTATACTCTATGAGGGTCCTTTGTTAAACTCGATGAGGTACCTTTGTTATACTCGACCAGAAGACTTTGTTATACTCGATCAGGGGCCTTTGTTATAATCGTTCAGGGAACTTTGTTATACTCGATCAGGGGACCTTGTTATACTCGATAAGGGGACTTTGTTATATTCGACAAGGGGAATTTGTTATACTCGACCAGGGGACTTTGTTATATTCGATCAGGGGCCTTTGTTAAACTAGATCAGGGGCTTTGTTATACTCGATCAGAGGACTTTGTTATTCTCGATAAGGGGGACTTTGTTATACTCGATCAGGGGGCTTTGTTATACTCGATCAAGGAACTTTGTTATACTCGATCAGGGGCCTCTGTTATAATCGTTCAGGGGACTTTGTTATACTCGATCAGGGGAGTTTGTCATACTCGATTAGGGGCCTTTTGTAAACTCGATCAGGGGCTTTTGTTATACTCGATCAGTGGAATTTGTTATACTCGATCAGGGGACTTTATTATACTTTTCACGATCAGGTGGCTTTGTTAAACTCAATGAGGGGCATTTATACTCGATCAGGGGCCTTTTGTTACTGTCGTTCAGGGGACTTTGTTATACTCGATCAGGGGACTTTTTATACTCAATCAGGGGACTTTGTTCCTACTCGATCAGGGGACTTTGTTGTTATATACTCGATCAGAGGACTTGTTATATACTCGACCAGGGGAGTTTATTTATTCTCGGCCAGGGACTTTGTTATACTGGATGAGGGCCCTTTAATAAATTCGATGAGGGGCCTTTCTTATACTCAACCAGGGGACTTTGTCATACTCGATCAGGGGCCTTTGTTAAATTCGATCAGGGGACTTTGTTGCACTTGATCAAGGGGGCTTTGTTATACTTGATCAGGGGACTTTGTTATACTCGATAAGGGGGCTTTGTTATACACGATCAGGGGGCTTTGTTATACTTGATCAGGACCCTTTGTTATAATCGTTCAGAGGACTTTGTTATACTCGATCAGGGGACTTTGTTATACTCGACCGGTTTGTTATACTCGACAGGGGACTTTGTTATACTTCGATGAGGGGCGCTGTTAAACTCGATGAGGTACCTTTGTTATACTCGACCAGAGGACTTTGTTATACTCGATCAGGGGCCTTTGTTATAATCGTTCAGGGAACTTTGTTATACTCGATCAGGGGACTTTGTTATACTCGATCAGGGGACTTTGTTATACTCGACCAGGGGAATTTGTTATACTCGACCAGGGGACTTTGTTATACTCGATCAGGGGCCTTTGTTAAACTCGATCAAGGGCTTTGTTATACTCGATCAGGGGACTTTGTTATTCTCGATAAGGGGGACTTTGTTGTACTCGATCAGGGGGCTTTGTTATACTCGATCAGGGAACTTTGTTATACTCGATCAGCGGCCTTTGTTTCGATCCAGGACTTTGTTATACTCGACCAGACGGCTTATTTATTTATATACCCGTTCCAGGGGCCTTTCTTATACTTTCGATCAGGGGACTTTGTTATTCTCGATAAGGGGACTTTGTTATATATAGTAGCGCATTTATACTCATTCAAGGCGCCTTTGTTATATTCGATCAGGGCCTTTATTTATATAGTCGACCAGGGGACTTTGTTATGCTCGACCAGGGGCCTTTGTTAAGCTCGATCCGGGGCTTTGTTATACTCAATCAGGGGACTTTGTTATACTCGATCTGGGGACTTTGTTTTACTCGACCAGGGAACTTTGTTTTACTCGATCAGAGTACTTTGTTATACTCAATCAGGGGACTTTGTTATACTTGATGAGGGGGCTTTGTTATACTCGATCAGGGGACTTTCTTATTATCGGTCAGGGGGACTTTGTTATATTCGATCAGGGGGCTTTGTTATACTCGATCAGGGAACTATGTTATACTCGATCAGGGGCCTTTGTTTTACTCGATAAGGAAACTTTGTTATACTCGATCTGGGGCCTTTGTTATAATCGTTCAGGTGACTTTGTTATACTCGATCAGGGGACTTTGTTGTACTCGATCAGGGGACTTTGTTATACTCGATCAGGGGGCTTCGTTTTACTCGATCAGGAAACTTTGTTATACTCGATCAGGGGCCTTTGTTATACTCGATCAGGCGACTTTGTTATACTCGATGAGGGGACTTTGTTATACTCGATCAGGGGGCATTGTTTTACTCGATCAGGAAACTTTGTTATACACGATCAGGGACTTTGTTATACTCGATGAAGGGCCTTTGTTATACTCGATGAGGGGACTTTGTTCTACTCGATCAGGGGACTTTGTTATACTAGATCAGGGGACATTGTTATATTCGATCAGGGGACTTTGTTATACTCGATGATGGGACTGTGTTATACTCTTTCAGGGGACTTTGTTATACCGGATCAGGGGACTTTGTTATACTCGAATAGGGGCCTTTGTTAAACTCGATCAAAGGCCTTTGATATTCTCGATGAGGGGCCTTTGTTAAACTCGATTAGGGGACTTTGTTCTATTCGTTCAGGAGACTTTGTTATACTTGATCAGGGGATTTTGTTATACTCGATGAGGGGGCTTTTTTATACTCGATCAGGGGGCTTTGTTATACTTGATCAGGGGCCTTTGTTATAATCGACCAGGGGAGTTTGTTATACTCGACCAGGGGACTTTGTTATACTCGATGAGGGGCCTTCGTTAAACTCGATGAAGGGCCTTTGTTATACTCGACCAGGGGACTTTGTTATACTCGATCATGGGCCTCTGTTAAACTCGATCAGAGGCCTTTGTTATACTCGATCAGGGGACATTGTTATTCTCAATCAGGGGACTTTGTTATACTCGATCAGGGGGCTTTGTTATACTCGATCAAAGACTTTGTTATACTCGATCAGGGGCCTTTGTTATAATCGTTCCAGGGGGACTTGTTATACTCAGGGGCTTTTTTATACTCGACCAGGGGAGTTTGTCATACTCGATTAGGGGCCTTTGGTAAAGCTCGATCAGGGGCTTTTGTTATATACTCGATCCAGAAATTTGTTATACTCGATCAGGGGACTTTGTTATACTTGATCAGGTGGCTTTGTTAAAACGATCGGGAACTTTGTTATATACTCGATCAGGGGCCTTTATTTTATCGTTCAGGGACTTTGTTATACTCGATTAGAGGACTTTTTCCTGCTAACTCAATCAGGGGACGTTATTTATATACTCGATCAGGAGACTTTGTTATACTCGATCAGAGGACTTTGTTATACTCGACCAGGGAGTTTGTTATTCTCGGCCAGGGGACTTTGTTATACTCGATGAGGGGCCTTTGTTATACTAGACGAGGGGACTTTGTTATACTCGATCAGGGGCCTTTGTTAAACTCGATCAGGGGCCTTTGTTATATTCGTTCAGGGTACTTTGTTATACTTGATCAGGGGACTTTGTTATACTCGAGTAGGGGGTTTTGTTATACTCGATCAGGGGGCTTTGTTATACTCGTTCAGGGGACTTTGTTATACTCGATCAGAGGACTTTGTTATACTCGATCAGGGGACTTTGTTATACTCGACCAGGGGAGTTTGTTATACTCGACCAGGGTACTTTGTTATACTCGATGAGGGGCCTTTGTTAAACTCGATGAGGTACCTTTGTTATACTCGACCAGAGGACTTTGTTATACTCGATCAGGGGCCTTTGTTATAATCGTTCAGGGAACTTTGTTATACTCGATCAGGTGATTTTGTTATACTCGATCAGGGGAATTTGTTATACTTGACCAGGGGAATTTGTTATACTCGACCAGGGTACTTTGTTATACTCGATGAGGGGCCTTTGTTAAACTCGATGAGGTACCTTTGTTATACTCGACCAGGGGACTTTGTTATACTCGATCAGGGGCCTTTGTTAAAATCGATCAGGGGCTTTGTTATACTCGATCAGGGGACTTTGTTATTCTCGATAAGGGGGACTTTATTATACTCGATCACGGGGCTTTGTTATACTCGATCAGGGAACTTTGTTATACTCGATCAGCGGCCTTTGTTATACTCGATCAGGGGACTTTGTTATACTCGACCAGACGACATTGTTATACCCGTTCAGGGGCCTTTGTTATACTTGATCAGGGGGCTTTGTTATACTCGATCAGGGGACTTTGTTATTCTCGATAAGGGGGACTTTGTTATACTCGTTCAGGCGCCTTTGTTATATTCGATCAGGGGCCTTTGTTATACTCGACCAGGGGACGTTGCTATACTCGATCAGGGGCCTTTGTTAAACTCGATTAGGGGCCTTTGTTATACTCGATCAGGCGACTTAGTTATACTCGATCAGGGGACTATGTTATACTCGATCAAGGGGCATTGTTTTACTCGATTAGGGAACTTTGTTATACTCGATTAGGGGACTTTGTTATACTTGATGAGGGGGCTTTGTTATACTCGATCAGGGGACTTTCTTATTATCGGTCAGGGGGACTTTGTTATATTCGATCAGGGGGCTTTGTTATACTCGATCAGGGAACTATGTTATACTCGATCAGGGGCCTTTGTTTTACTCGATAAGGAAACTTTGTTATACTCGATCTGGGGCCTTTGTTATAATCGTTCAGGTGACTTTGTTATACTCGATCAGGGGACTTTGTTGTACTCGATCAGGGGACTTTGTTATACTCGATCAGGGGGCTTCGTTTTACTCGATCAGGAAACTTTGTTATACTCGATCAGGGGCCTTTGTTATACCCGATCAGGGGATTTTGTTATACTCGATCAGGGGACTTTGTTATACTCTATGAGGGGACTTTGTTATACTCAATCAGGGGGCTTTGTTATACTTGATCATAGGCCTTTGTTATAATCGTTCAGGGGACTTTGTTATACTCGATCAGGGGACTTTGTTATACTCGACCAGGCGACTTTGTTATACTCGATGATGGGACTGTGTTATACTCGGTCAGGGGACTTTGTTATACAGGATCAGGGGACTTTGTTATACTCGAATAGGGGCCTGTGTTAAACTCGATCAAAGGCCTTTGATATTCTCGATGAGGGGTCTTTGTTAAACTCGATTAGGGGACTTTGTTCTACTCGTTCAGGGGACTTTGTTATATTTGATCAGGGGATTTTGTTATACTCGATGCGGGGGCTTTGTTATACTCGATCAGGGGGGTTGTTATACTTGATCATAGGCCTTTGTTATAATCGTTCAGGGGACTTTGTTATACTCGATCAGGGGACTTTGTTATACTCGACCAGGCGACTTTGTTATACTCGATGATGGGACTGTGTTATACTCGTTCAGGGGACTTTGTTATACAGGATCAGGGGCCTCTATTAAGAAAGCTTGATCAGGGGCCTTTTGTTATACTCGATCAGGGACTTTGTTATTCTCGATCAGGGGACTTTGTTATACTCGATCAGGGGCTTTGTTATGCTCGATCAGGAAACTTTGTTATACTCGATCAGGGGCCTTTGTTATGCTCAATTAGGGGCCTTTGTTAAACTCGATCAGGGGCTTTTATTTATACTCGATCAGGACTTTGTTATACTCGATCAGGGGACTTTGTTATACTCGATCAAGGTAGCTTTGTTGCCTCGATCGGGGAACTTTGTTGCCTCGATCAGGGGCCTTTGTTATAATTGTTCAGGGGACTTTGTTATACTCGATCAGGGGACTTTTTATACTCAATCAGGGGTCTTTGTTATACTCGATCAGGGAACTTTGTTATACTCGATCAAAGTCCTTTGTTATACTCGATCAGGAGACTTTGTTATACTCGATCAGGGGCCTTTGTTATACTCGATCAAAGGCCTTTGATATTCTCGATGAGGGTCCTTTGTTAAACTCGATTAGGGGACTTTGTTCTACACGTTCAGGGGACTTTTTATACTCAATCAGGGGACTTTCTAATTCTCGATGAGAGGGACTTTGTTATACTCGATCAGGGGCCTTTGTTATACTCGATCAGGGAACTTTGTTATACTCGACCAGGGGACTTTGTTATATATACTCGACCGGGTTCTTTGTTATACTCGATCAGGGGGACTTTTTGTTATATACGCGATCAAGTGGGCTTTATTGCTCTCGATCAAGGGACTTTGTTGTATATCAGGGACTTTGTTATACTCGTTCAGGGGACTTTGTTATACTCGATCAGGGGACTTTGTTATACTCGAATAGGGGCCTTTGTTATTCTCGATGAGGGGCCTTTGTTAAACTCGATTAGGGGACTTTGTTCTACTCATTCAGGGGACTTTGTTACACTTGATCAGGGGATTTTGTTATAGTCAATGAGGGGGCTTTGTTATACTCGATCAGTGGGCTTTGTTATACTTGATCAGGGGCCTTTGTTATATTCGTTCAGGGGACTTTGTTATACTCGATCAGGGGACTTTGTTATACTCGATCAGGGGACTTTATACTCGACCAGGGGAGTTTGTTATACTCGATTAGAACTTTGTTATATACTCGATAGGGGCCTTTGTTAGAAAGCTCGATGAGGGGCCTTATACTCTGGGCAGGGACTTTGTTGCCATCGATCATGACACACTCGTAAGAAAGCTCGATCAGGGGCTTTGTTATATACTCGATCAAGGGACTTTGTTATTCTCAATCCAGGTTACTTTGTTATACTCGATGAGGGGCTTTGTTATACTCGATCAGAACCTTGTTACTCTCGATCAGGGCCTTTGTTATAATCATTCAGGGGACTTTTGTTATACTCGATCAGGGACTTTATTTATACTCGATCAGGGGACTTTGTTATACTCGACCAGGGGAGTTTGTTATACTCGATTAGGGGCCTTTGTTAAACTCGATCAGGGGCTTTTGTTATACTCGATCAGGGGACTTTGTTATACTCGATCAGGGGACTTTGTTATACTCGATCAGGGGGCTTTGCTATACTCGATTAGGGTACTTTGTTATTCTCGATCATTGGACTTTTTTATACTCGATCAGGGGACTTTGTTATACTCGATCAGGGGACTTTGTTATACTCGATCAGGGGACTTTGTTATACTCGATGAAGGGCCTTTGTTATACTCGATCAGAGGCCTTCGTTATACTCGATCAGGGGACTTTGTTATACTCGATCAGGAGACTTTGTTATACTCGATCATGGGACTTTGTTATACTCGATCAACGACTTTGTTATCCTCGATCAGGGTAATTTGTTATACTCGATAAGGGGGCTTTGTTATACTCGATCAGGGGACTTTGTTATACTCGATGAGGGGACTTTGTTATACTCGATTAGGGGCCATTTTTATACTCGATCAGGGGACTCTGTTATACTCGAATAGGGGACTTTGTTATAATCGTTCAAGCGACTTTGTTATACTCGATCAGGGTACTTTGTTATACTCGATTGGGGACTTTGTTATACTCGACCAGGGGAGTTTGTTATACTCGATCAGGGGACTTTGTTATACTCGATCAGGGGACTTTGTTATACTCGATCAGGGAATTTTGTTATATTCGATGAGGGGACTTTGTTATACTTGATCAGGGGGCTTTGTTATACTCGATCAGGGTTCTTTGTTATACTCGATCAGAGGCCTTTGTTATACTTGATCAGGGGGCTTTGTTATACTCGACCAGGGGACTTTGTTATACTCGATCAGGGGCCTTTGTTATACTCGACCAGGGGACTTTGTTATACTCGATGAGGGGCCTTTGTTATACTCGATCAGGGGCCTTTGTTTTACTCGATCAGGGGACTTTGTTGTACTCGACCAGGGTTCTTTGTTATACTCGATCAGAGGCCTTTGTTATACTTGATCAGGGGGCTTTGTTATACTCAATCAGGGGACTTTGTTAATCTCGATCAGGGGGACTTTGTTATACTCGATCAGTGGGCTTTGTTATACTCGATCAGGGAACTTTGTTATACTCGATGAGGGTCTTTGTTATACTCGTTGAGGCGCCTTTGTTATATTCGATGAGGGGCCTTTGTTATATCCGACCGGGGGACTTTGTTATACTCGATGAGGGGCCTTTGTTAAGCTCGATGAGGGGCCTATGTTATACTCGAACAGGAGACTTTGTTGTACTCGATTAGGTGACTTTGTTATACTCGATCAGGGGGCTTTGTTTTACTCGATCAGGAAACTTTGTTATACTCAATCAGCGTCCTTTGTTATAATCGTTCAGGGGACTTTGTTATACTCGATTAGGAGCCATTTTTATACTCGATCAGGAGATTTGTTATACTCGAATAGGGGACTTTTTTATAATCGTTCAGGCGACTTTGTTATACTCGATCAGGGGACTTTGTTATACTCGATCTGGGGACTTTGTTATACTCGACCAGGGGAGTTTGTTATACACATTCAGGGGACTTTGTTATATTCGATCAGGGGACTTTGTTATACTCCATCAGGGGACTTTGTTATACTCGATCAGGGGACTTTGTTATATTCGATGAGGGAACTTTGTTATTCTCGATGAGGGGGCTTTGTTATACTCGATCAGGGGACTTTCTTATACTCGATTAGGGGCCTTTCTTATACTCGATGAGGGGACTTTGTTATACTCGATCAGGGGACTTTGTTATACTCGATCAGGGGACATTGTTATATTCGATGAGGGGACTTTGTTATTCTCGATCATGGGAATTTGTTATACTCGATGAGGGGCATTTGTTATACTCGATCAGGGGACTTTTTTATTCTCGATCAGGGGGACTTTGTTATACTCGATCAGGGAGCTTTGTTATACTCAATCAGGGAACTTTGTTATACTAGATGCGGAGACGCTGTTATACTCGTTCGAGCGCCTTTATTTATATTCAATCAGGGTCGCTGTTATACTCGACCAGGGGACTTTGATATACTCGATGAGGGGCCTTTGTTACACTCGATCAGGAGCCTTTGTTATACTGCGATCCAGGGGACTTTGTTATACTTTCGATCAGGGACTTTGTTATACTTTCGATCAGGGGCTTTGTTTTTTGCCTCGATCAGGAAACTTTGTTATACTCTGATCAGGGGCCTTTGTTATAATCGTTCAGGGTCCTTTGTTATACTCGATCAGGGGACTTTGTTATACTCGATCAGGGGAATTTGTTATACTCGATCAGGGGTCTTTGTTATATTCGATGAGGGGACTTTGTTATTCTCGATCATGGGACTTTGTTATACTCGATGAGGGGCCTTTGTTATACTCGATGAGGGGACTTTGTTCTACTCGACCAGGGGAGTTTTATTACTCGATCAGGGGACTTTGTTATACTCGTTCACGGGACTTTGTTATACTTGATCAGGGGACTTTGTTAGACTCGATGAGGGGGCTTTGTTGTACTCGATAAGGGGGCTTTGTTATACTTGATCAGGGGCCTTTTTTATAATCGTTCAGGGGACTTTGTTATACTCGATCAGGGGACTTTGTTATAATCGTTCAGGGGACTTTGTTATACTCGATCAGGGGACTTTTTATACTCAATCAGGGGACTTTGTTATACTCGATCAGGGGACTTTGTTATACTCGATCAGGGGACTTTGTTATACTCAATGAGGGGCCTTTGTTATACTCGATCAAAGTCCTTTGTTATACTCGATCAGGGGACTTTGTTATTATCGATCAGGAGACTTTGTTATACTCGATCAGGGGACTTTTTTATACTAGATCAAGGACTTTGTTTTCCTCGATCAAGGGACTTTGTTATACTCGATGAGGGGGCTTTGTTATACTCGATCAGGGAACTCTGTTATACTCGATCAGGGAACTCTGTTATATTCGATGAGGGGACTTTATTATACTCGATTAGGGGCCATTTTTATACTCAATCAGGGGACTTTGTTATTCTCGAATAGGTCACTTTGTTATAATCGTTCAGGCGACTTTGTTATACTCGATCAGGGACTTTGTTATACTCGATCAGGGGACTTTGTTATACTCGATGAAGGGCCTTTGTTATACTCGATGAGGGGACTTTGTTATTCTCGATCAGGTGACATTGTTATATTCGATGAGAGGATATTGTTATACTCGATGATGGGACTGTGTTATACTCGTTCAGGGGACTTTGTTATACTCGATCAGGGGACTTTGTTATACTCGAATAGGGGCCTTTGTTAAACTCGATTAAAGGCCTTTGTTATTCTCGATGAGGGGCCTTTTTTAAACTCGATTAGGGGACTTTGTTCTACTCGTTCAGGGGACTTTGTTACACTTGATCAGGGGATATTGTTATAGTCGATGAGGGGGCTTTGTTATACTCGATCAGAGGGCTTTGTTATACTTGATCAGGGGCCTTTGTTATATTCGTTCAGGAGACTTTGTTATACTCGATCAGGGGACTTTGTTATACTCGATCAGGGGACTTTGTTATACTCGACTAGGGGAGTTTGTTATACTCGACCAGGGAACTTTGTTAAACTCGATGAGGGGCCTTTGTTATACTCGACCAGGGGACTTTGTTATACTCGATCATGGGCCTCTGGTAAACTCGATCAGGGGCCTTTGTTATACTCGATCAGGGGATTTTGTTATTCTCGATCAGGGGACTTTGTTATACTCGATGAGGGGGCTTTGTTATACTCGATCAGGGAACCTTGTTATACTCGATCAGGGGCCTTTGTTATAATCGTTCAGGGGACTTTGTTATACTCGATCAGAGGTCTTTGTTATACTCGATCAGGGGACTTTGTTATACTCGACCAGGGGAGTTTGTTATACTCGATTAGGGGCCTTTGTTAAACTTGATCAGGGGCTTTTGTTATACTCAATCAGGGGAGTTTGTTATACTCGATCAGGGGACTTTGTTATACCCCGATCAGGGGGCTTTGCTATACTCGATTAGGGTACTTTGTTATTCTCGATCATTGGACTTTTTTATACTCGATCAGGGGCCTTTGTTAAACTCGATGAGGGGCCTTTGTTATACTCGATCAGGGGACTTTGTTATACTCGATCAGGGGACTTTGTTATACTCGATGAGGGGCCTTTGTTATACTCGATCAGAGGCCTTCGTTATCCTCGATCAGGGGACTTTGTTATACTCGATCAGGAGACTTTCTAATACTCGATCAGGGGACTTTCATATACTCGATCAACGACTTTGTTATCTTCGATCAGGGGACTTTGTTATACTCGATGAGGGGGCTTTGTTATACTCGATGAGGGGACTTTGTTATACTTGATCAGGGGACTTTGTTATATTCGATCAGGGGACTTTGTTATACTCGACCAGGGGAGTTTGTTATACTCGATCAGGGGATTTTGTTATATTCGATGAGGGGACTTTCTTATTCTCGATTATGGGACTTTGTTATACTCGATCAGGGGCCTTTGTTATACTCGATTAGGGGACTTTGTTATACTCGACCAGGGGACTTTGTTATAGTAGATCAGGGGACTTTGTTATACTCGATTAGGGGCCTTTGTTAAACTCGATCAGGGGCTTTTGTTATACTCAATCAGGGGACTTTGTTATAGTCGATCAGGGGACTTTGTTATACTCGATCAGGGGCTTTGCTATACTCGATTA
>NW_024730378.1:0-22315 GCF_018991925.1 Homarus americanus
GACAGAATTTGAAATTGCAGCTGGCTGAAATTGGTGAAACCTAGATATGTCTGTTTACAGTTGGAACATTCAAGATCATTGCAGGTGGTGTTGAAAGCTTCAACTGTCTCGTTATTGTTAGTAAAACTTGTCAAGTAAGTGAGTGTCGAGTTTACCATATTAGCATATTTTGTCGTTAGTGGGAGTATCGTGTTGAGCTTCGATAAGCTACTGAAGTTATATTATTTTGTCGCCCAAACATCAGACAATCCAGTCTTTATAGTTTAGTTAGTGTCGGTTGTCTATTTAAAGAAAACCATTAATCTCTGAACAGTTTCCTGTCAAACTCGAAAATATCAAGACAAGGCGACAAACAGGCTGTGGTTTGCGGTCAGGCCAATGGAGTTATTATGTATATATAACTCCATTTCACCTCTTTACTGACAAACTCAATCTCTAATTAGATCATAAGATAGACATAGAAATTTACCTGATCTGTTGTGGGGTTCTTGGCAGAGATGTTTGTCACACTCCCAGGATGGGTTGGAGAAGGAAATACGTGTGCTCTCTCTGTATACATGTTGTATTGGATGCCTATGCAGCTTGGTGCTGGGAAGGCAGCATGGTTACAAGCGTGATGTGAGAGCTGGTTGGTGAAGGGTGCTCAGAGGAGGTTGTAACCTTGTGGTCGCCATGCTCGCCGGCGGGAGAGAGGACGCAGCCAGGCAGGCGGAGGGAGGAGGAGGGTGTTGCTGGCTGGTTGGTGTAGGTAGAAAAGATATAGAGTTACCAGGGTGGAATGCTTAAATGGCGGGGGTAGGCGTGGCTTAGTAGTTGACCCCCCGCTCCGTGGGCGGCGCTGATTGACCTAGACCACCGAGAGCGCCGCACGGGGAATTCGTGGGGTCGGCTATGCAGCGACAAACAGCATTTTAGCCAGGGGAGAAATCCACCACTGTGACACTGGCGGTCACAGCTAGGTGTCCAGCGACCACTTTGAATAGAAGGCCTGTGTTGGTAGATTAGTCTTTCTGGGGTGATATTGCCCCTCGAAGCGTATATATCTGAATGCACAAGGGAAAATCACACTGCGTGATTTCTTCTCCACACACATCTCAAGTATGTAATTGATTGTTTCTCATGTCATGTTAGTTCAGTTTAACTTAGCCGATTTTTGTGAATATCAGTGTTCATGTTGTAACAATAAGAATTGTCATTTGCAGTGAAGAATTGATATAAAGTAAGTGGGTCTGGTCCGTTGCCAGGCGTATGTTTTTGTATAGTGAAGTTAAATATTCCTCGCTATTATTTCTTCTTCCGCATCGAAGGACGCTGTTTGTGTGTTGGCAGCGACTGAGGATTAGGGAGCACGCCCTATAGACACGATGGCTCTCGAAGGATGTCCTAAGGTGGCGAGATTAGAATCCCAGGGCGGGTCCTTTGCAGAGCGCCCATGGCGACCCTCTGCCACACAATCCCTCCCGGGCCAGGCACTCCCAGCTAGAGGGCAGGCAGCCTGTAGCGACTTTGGCCAGGACTCATGTTGTGATCTTGGTCCATCTACTGTTCTTGTTTATATGCATGGGCCGTGTTAATATCCATGCTTAGGGTGGCTGTAAGTAACATCCCAGGTTAAGTATTGAATCCATGAATATTTGGTGGTACCAGGGTTATTGTTATTCTGGTGAGTCCACCAAACTCCCACTAGATACTCTTTAAAAGTGTCACGGTCATTCCGAAATAACATGTTGCGAGCCTTCTATTTTAATTCAGGATAGTGTCAAGTGTGTCATATTATCCACTACGTAATGGAAAAATATAATGATTGTTAAATGTTGTAACCTAGAATTGAAGATGTAATTTATTTACTTATAAAGAAAGGAATGCGACCTGGTCAGTGTTATCTGACGTGTCTTAGTAACCCCTGAATCTTACTTGTCAGAGAAATAATACAACAGTTGTCTCATGAAGTAGTGGTAATTGATAGTTAAATGGTGTAATAAGTACTTGAAGTGTTTAATAAGATGTAAGTAATTGCGGTGCTGTTTTTGTAAATGGTACAGTAAGACCTGAGAGGGTCAGTCTTATCTGAGTGAAGTTAAGTAACATCATTCAGTCACTGTGGTAATAAATACTGAATTAGTAATCCTACGAGTATCACCTCTCTACTCCTTCTAAACATTGGTTCCCAGAAAATAATACTGACTCACGTGCCTATATACATCTACCACACTACCCAAAAAGCTTTTAAAATGAGATATGTTATATTCTGCAAAAGTCACAATTGGTAGCCTACCCTTGCATATTATAATAAGTGTACTAAGAACAACATGGTTCCTGGGCTAACCCTTGTATGAGAATATATAAGTAAAACAGAGTATACTTCAGGAAAGGTAGAAACATTTGAAATTTAGAAAATATAATATTATATATGAAATGAAAAGACTTGGAAACTATAAGCATAGAAATATCAGAATTACTTGTATAGAATATGGTAAGAATAAGGTATATATCTAATAAAGAATTGAAGAATAATAACGAAAAGAATATCTGGATGTGGTAAATTATAAAGAGAAAACCGCCCGTCACACAGCAGCCCTTCTGTGTGGGTTGGGTACTTACTTATCCAGTCTAACAGTGTACCTCCTATGTCCATTTTGGCTGGATTCGTACAATATCAGTTGTCTGTGGTAATATCAAAGCAGCTTTTAGGTCAAGAAATGTGGTGTATCTGTGCCTTTCATCACCATGCACAGTTAGAATGTGGTGATGCAATTATGTACACCTTTACATGGGTGGTGAAGCCATTTATGTTAGAGAACATGTGTTCTCTGATGATTCTATATAGAGTCTGCCAAGAACCATCCCCTCAAAGGTTTACACAGGCAGCTGGTTGAGTGATATGGGACGAAAAGCATCAGGCTGTCTGGTTTCGGTGGCACAACAATACTGCTGGTCCATGATGTGGGTAGTTGGCTGGAATGACTCATGGCCTGTAATACCAACAATGGATTGCCCGGCACACGCCTTAGTAGTCTAACGATGTTGTAGGTGACTCCTAAGTCTCATCTCCCGGAAGTAGACCTACTACCTGGCAGTCAGCTCCACTCAGTATATGGAACATCACAGTCATCGTGCTGTTTGCCCAGCATAAAGTTAGCGAATTACTTCTCTCTCTACAGTACAGACATAGGAACACAGTCCTAGCTGGTAACATGTTACAGCTAGACACATAAACCCCACTTTGTTATTTAGCTCATTCGACTTTTGCAGTGGGTTTTAGATGGGAGAACGTGTTTACTGTTTTACACTCGTTGCATGTTTATGTCTTTCCAAGCTTTGCTGAGGAGTGTGTGTTGGTTCAGGCTGTTGACATATGTCTCCCATGCATCTTGTCAGAGTTCGTTTACACGTTCCTGACCTTGCCAAGGGAAGCTTATTCTGGTGGTAACATTTGGGGTGTTCTAATTTGTTTGTAACCCTTACCCACCCACCCTCCTGACTAGCCTGAGTTTTTTCCAGCTCAGGTCATTATATCTTACTATACTATTGCCTGTTCCCATTATGCTGACCACGTTTTCTCCTTTTTTGGTGGAATCATTGTTGGTGGGCATAAGTCCTATATCTATCAGATCGTCATGGAAACTTTGGTACTTGTCTGGCCTTCTAGTCCTTGTACCAAATAGGGTGATGGACAGGTGGAACAAACAGCAACTTTGTAGTAAGTGCTGGAACGCTGGAAAATTATATAAAGGAGGCTAGATAGATCCATGGACGATAGAGAGTGGTTGCTTAACTCTGGGCAAGGCTATATACACAGGCCAACCAGCCTGGCGGAGACTCTTTATTTGCTTATGTTCTTAGAAGGTGCTGAAGGCGGCAGGGAGGAGGTATTTTAATCACCACCATACCTCCAGCGCTGTTGCTACTTTTCTTTTCAAGTTCTCTCAGAGTACGGCACCGGGGTGGTGCATGTTATCAATTTGGATGTGCTGTCGTTCTATCGTAATGGACCGTCGAATCTTGTTTAATTCGTTGGTATCCACCTCGCTTGCTGCATTCTGAGATGGCGTCAGTGCAAGGGTTGACTGTTCTGCTCAGGTTAAGTGAAGATGTTTTCACAAATTGCGGAATAAAATTGACGCTGATAGCTTCTTCCAGAGGGTGGAGGAGGGTCGATATGAGGGATAGTGCACATCAGGTAGTTCCAGTGATGCTCGACTCCATGGGTGAATGCTGCAAACGACGCATGGCAACCTGTGTTGCTTATGTAAAGCAGAGTTTGGATTTCTTCACCCACTTCTACCAGTACCACCACTTCTATCACTTCCTTCCGCTTCTACAGTACTACTGACACTGCCACTGACAGTCCCATCATCATTGACTCATCCTCACTACTTGCTCTTGATACCCGCGGCCACTGAAGCCAGACACAAGCACATGTCTTGTTGTTGACGAGGGGTGTCAGGATCAACTGCTGTGGATCCCCTCTCACATAGGCATTAGTAGACATGTTGAAGTTGATGTAACTAAACTCGCGTCAACAATGTTGAATACAATCTGGGACTGTCAACCCAGGACCTAGAAAACTGTAATCTGAAAAGAGCTTTCTGATGAATTTGACGCAAGCCAGACAAGTGCAAACAGGCACTAGCAATCCATTGTTTACCGCAGTAGAATGTATCAATTTAGAACATGTATATGGAGCAAGTAATAAGATCACTAGATTACGCTGTTGCTTAGCCATACCACTCTGTCCAGTATGCCCTCAGGCAGATGTAAACAATACTAAATGTAAAGTGTGTGACCAGACATGTACATACCTACGTCTTAGACCGTGAAACAATATATAACCTTATAGGGATAGATCAGCTTTATGTATGTATGGGTACAACACTTTATCTCTGATGACAAGATAGCTGATATACTATAGGCTGTATCCACTTGGCATATAATAGCTAAACAAACCTTATATACCGAACTAAACAAACAATGTACTGAAAGTAATCTGTAACACAATATCCTGACAACTGGGGTCTGATAAAGGAGTATCAGGAGGTGTACCTGGGAGTGTCAGAGGTGTACCAGGGAGTGTCAGAGGTGTACCAGGAGTGTCAGAGGTGTACCAGGAGTGTCAGAGGTGTGCCAGGAGTGTCAGAGGGTGTACCAGGGAGTGTCAGAGGTGTACCAGGGGTTCAGAGGTGTACCAAGGGGAGTGTCAGAGGTGTGCCAGGGAGTCAGAGGTGTACCTGGGGTGTCAGAGGTGTGCCTGGGAGTGTCAGGGTGTGCAGGGGTGTCAGAGGTGTGCCTGGGGAGTGTCAGAGGTGTACCTGGGGAGTGTGAGAGGTGTGCCAGAGTGTCAGAGGTGTACCTGGTGTCAGAGGTGTGCCTGGGGTGTCAGGGTGTGCCAGGAGTGTCAGAGGTGTACCTGGGGTGTCAGAGGTGTACCAGAGTGTCAGGGGTGTGCCTGGGAGTGTCAGAGGTGTACCAGGGAGTGTCAGGGTGTGCCTGGGGTGTCAGGGGTGTGCCTGGGGAGTGTCGAGGTGTGCCTGGGGTGTCAGAGGTGTACCAGGGAGTGTCAGAGGTGTGCCTGGGAGTGTCAGAGGTGTACCTGGGAGTGTCAGAGTTGTACCAGGGGTGTCAGAGGTGTGCCTGGGGTGTCAGAGGTGTGCCAGGGGTGTCAGAGGTGTGCCTGGGGTGTCAGAGGTGTGCCAGGGAGTGTCAGGGGGTGTACCAGGGGTGTCAGAGGTGTGCCTGGGAGTGTCTGAGGTGTGCCTGGGGAGTGTAGAGGTGTGCCAGGGGTGTTGGGGTGTGCCTGGGGTGTCAGAGGTGTGCCAGGGGTGTCAGAGGTGTACCTGGGGAGTGTCAGAGGTGTACCTGGGAGTGTCAGAGATGTACCTGGGAGTGTCTGAGGTGTACCTGGGAGTGTCAGAGGTTGAGGGTGTCGGGGTGTACCTGGGGTGTCAGAGGTGTACCAGGGGTGTCAGAGGTGTACCTGGAGTGTCAGAGGTGTACCAGGGAGTGTCGGGGGTGTACCAGGGATGCAGGTGTACCTGGGAGTGTCAAAGGTGTACCAGGGAGTGTCAGTGGAGTACCTGGGAGTGTCAAGGTGTGCCTGGGGTGTCGGAGGTGTGCCTGGGGTGTCAGAGGTGTGCCAGGGGGTGTCAGAGGGTGTACCAGGGTGTCAGTGGAGTACCTGGGAGTGTCAAAGGTGTGCCTGGGGTGTCGGAGGTGTGCGAGTGTCAGAGGTGTGCCAGGTAGTGTCAGTGGAGTACCTGGGAGTGTCAGGGGTGTGCCTGGGGTGTCTGGGGTGTGCCCAGGGAGTGTCAGGGGTGTACCTGGGGTGTCAGAGGAGTGCCTGGGGTGTCTGGGTGTGCCGGGAGTGTCTGAGGTGTACCTGGGGTGTCAGAGGTGTGCCTGGGAGTGTCAGGGTGTGTCTGGGAGTGTCTAGGGTGTGCCTGGGGAGTGTCAGAGGTGTACCAGGGTGTCAGGGGTGTACCTGGGAGGTCAGGGGTGTACCTGGGAGTGTCAGGGTGTACCTGGGACTGTCAGAGGTGTCCTGGGAGTGTCAGGGTGTGCCTGGGAGTGTCAGAGGTGTACCTGGGAGTGTCAGAGGTGTGCCTGGGAGTGTCAGAGAGTGCCAGCGAGTGTCAGTGGAGTACCTGGGAGTGTCAGAGGTGTACCTGGGAGTGTCAGAGGTGTGCCTGGGGTGTCAGGGGTGTACCAGGGGTGTGTGGTGTGCCTGGAAGTGTCAGGGGTGTGCCAAGGTGTCGGAGGTGTACCAGGGAGTGTCAGAGGTGTACCTGGGGTGTCAGAGGTGTGCCAGGGGTGTCAGGGGTGTGCCAGGGAGTGTCAGGGGTGTGCCAGGAGTCAGAGGTGTGCCAGGGAGTGTCAGGGGTGTACCAGGGGTGTCAGTGGAGTGCCGGGGGGTCAGGGTGTACCTGGGGAGTGTCAGAGGTGTACCTGGGAGTGTCAGGGTATACCAGGGAGTGTCAGTGGAGTACCTGGGAGTGTCAGAGGTGTGCCTGGGAGTGTCGGATGTGTGCCTGGGGAGTGTCAGGGGTGTGCCTGGGGAGTGTCTGGGGTGTGCCTGGGAGTGTCAGGGGTGTGCCTGGGAGTGTCTGGGGTGTACCTGGGAGTGTCAGAGGTGTACCTGGGGAGTATCAGAGGTGTACCTGGGGTGTCAGGGGTGTACCTAGAAGTGTCAGGGGTGTACCTGGGAGTGTCGGAGGTGTACCTGGGGAGTGTCAGAGGTGTGCCTGGGAGTGTCAGAGGTGTGCCTGGGAGTGTCAGTGGTGTACCTGCGAGTGTCAGAGGTGTACCAGGGAGTGTCAGGGTGTACCAGGGAGTGTCAGGGGTGTGCCAGGGAGTGTCAGGGGTGTACCAGGGAGTGTCAGGGGTGTGCCAGGGAGTGTCAGTGAGTACCTGGGGAGTGTCAGGGGTGTACAGGGAGTGTCAGAGTGTACCTGGGAGTGTCAAGGTATACCAGGGAGTGTCAGTGGAGTGCCTGGGAGTGTCAGAGGTGTTCCTGGGAGTGTCGGATGTGCCTGGGGTGTCAGAGGTGTACCTGGGAGTGTCTGGGTGTACCTGAGGTGTCAGGGGTGTGCCTGGGAGTGTCTGGGGTGTGCTTGGGGTGTCAGAGGTGTGCCTGGGAGTATCAGAGGTGTATCTGGGGTGTCAGGGGTGTGCCTAGAAGTGTCAGGTGCTGGGAGTGTCGGAGGTGTAACTGGGAGTGTCAGAGGTATACCTGGGGAGTATCAGAGGTGTGCCTGGGAGTGTCAGTGGTGTGTCCTGCAGTGTCAGTGTGGGGTGTCAGAGGTGTGCCTGGGGTGTCCGGAGGTGTTCCTGAGAGTGTCAGAGGTGTGCCTGGGAGTGTCAGAGGTGTACCAGGGGAGTGTCAAGGGTATACCAGGGAGTGTCAGGGGTGTGCCAGGGGAGTGTCGGGGGTGTACCAGGGGTGTCAGGGGTGTACCAGGGAGTGTGGGGTGTACCAGGGAGTGTCAGTGGAGTACCTGGAGTGTCAGGGGTGTGCCTGGGGAGTGTCTGAGGTGTGCCTGGGAGTGTCAGAGGTGTGCCTGGGGAGTGTCAAGGGTATGCCAGGGAGTGTCAGTGGAGTGCCTGGGGTGTCGGAGGTGTGCCTGGGGTCAGAGGTGTGCCTGGGGTGTCTGGGGTGCCTGGGGAGTGTCTGGGGTGTGCCTGGGAGTGTCAGGGGTGTGCCTGGGGTGTCTGGGGTGTGCTTGGGGTGTCAGAGGTGTACCTGGGGAGTATCAGAGGTGTATCTGGGAGTGTCAGGGGTGTACCTAGAAGTGTCAGGGGTGTAACTGGGAGTGTCGGAGGTGTAACTGGTGTCAGAGGTATGCCTGGGAGTATCAGAGTGTACCTGGGAGTATCAGAGGTGTGCCTGGGGTGTCAGTGGGTGTACCTGGGAGTGTCAGAGGTGTACCTGGGAGTGTCAGAGATGTGCCTGGGGTGTCAGGTGTTCTGAGAGTGTCAGAGGTGTGCCTGGGGTGTCAGAGGTGTGCCTGGGAGTGTCACATGTGTGCCTGGGAGTGTCTGGGGTGTGGTGGGGTGTCAGAGGTGCCTGGGAGTGTCAGAGGTGTGGCTGGTGTCTGGGGTGTGCCTGGGTGTCTGGGGTGTGCCTGGCAGTGTCTGAGGTGTGCCTGGCAGTGTCAGCGGTGTGCCTGGGGTGTCAGAGGTGTGCCTGGGGAGTGTCTGGGGTGTGCCTCAGGTGTCAGAGGTGTTCCTGGGGAGTGTGGGGGTGTGCCTCTGGGAGTGTGAGGGGTGTGCCTGGGGAATGTCTGGGGTGTGCCTGGGGTGTAAGATGAGTACCTGGGAATGTCAGAGGTGTATCTGGAGTGTCTGGGGTATGCCTGGGGAGTGTCAGAGGTGTGCCTGGGGTGTCAGGGTGTGCCTGGGAGTGTTAGAGGTGTGCCTGGGAGTGTCAGACGTGTGCCTGGGGTGTCAGAGATGTGCCTGGGGAGTGTAGAGGTGTGCCTGGGGTGTCTGAGGGGTACCTGGGAGTGTCAGGGAGAACCAGGAGTGTAAGGGGTGTACCTGGGGTGTCGGAGGTGTGCCTGGGAGTGTCAGGGGTGTGCCTGGGAGTGTCAGAGGTGTGCCTGGGAGTGTCAGAGGTGTACCTGGAGTGTCAGAGGTGTGCAGGGTGTCAGTACCTGCGGGTGTCAGATTTGATTTTGATTTTGATTTGCCGCTTGCAGCAACTCTTTGTGCACCCACACTCATCCTGTGAGCAGTAGCACATAAGGATTAAAGTAGTGTTTACAAAGGGTCATAATAATTAACCCCCGTTGTCAGGATATTATGGCACTGAATGTTACACAGTATATCAATTACATTATTTGTTTAGTTCTATACATAAGAGGTAACTTATTCACAAATGCGTGAGAACAGGCATGTGAGGCAGTATGTCTGGCCTCACACTTTGTTATTCACATTTACGTGGGAGGTATTCAAGCACATTGCGTATTTGGTTCTGTACATGAGAACTGATATAGTTACTAAGTGCAAAGAAGTGGATACAATCTTAATATGTCGGCTATCTTGCCATTAGAGATGAAGTGTTGTGCCATTTCACACAGTGTGCTTGGACCTGTCTAAAGGTTCTATCTTCACACAGTCGAGGACGTAGTGTTCAAGTGTGTGGCCATATGTGGCCACAGTGCCAGAGGTGTGCCTGGGGTGTCAGAGGTGTGCCTGGGGTGTCAGAGATGCCTGGGAGTGTGAGAAGTGTGCCTGGGGTGTCAGGTGTGCCTGGGAGAGACAGAGGTGTGCCTGGGAGAGTCAGGGGTGTGCCTGGGGTGTCAGAGGTGTACCTGGGGAGTGTCAGCGGTGTGCGTGGGGTGTCTGGGGTGCACCTGGGGTGTCAGAGGTGTGTCTGGGAGTGTCAGGGTGCACTTGGGGAGTGTCACAGGTGCACCTGGGAGTCTGGTGTTCCTGGGAGTGTTCTGGGCTGTACCTGGGAGTGTCTGGGGTGTACCTGGCAGTGTCTGGGGTGTGCGGGCAGTGTCAGCGGTGTGCCTGGGGTGTCAGCGTTGTGCCTGGAAGTGTCAGAGGTATGCCTGGGAGTGTCAGAGGTGTGCCTGGGGTGTCAGAAGAGTACCTGGGAGCGTGAAAGGAGTACCTGGGAGTGTCAGAGGTGTGCCTGGGAGTGTCAAAGATGTACCTGGGGTGTGAGAAGTGTGCCTGGGGTGTCGGAGGTGTGCCTGTGAGACTCAGAGGTGTACATGGAGAGTCAGAGGTGTGCCTGGGGTGTCAGAGGTGTGCCTGGGAGTGTCAGCGGTGTACGTGGGAGTGTCTGAGGGTGTACCTAGGAGTGTCAGAGGTGTGCCTGGGGTGTCAGAGGTGCACTTGGGGAGTGTCATGGGTGCACCTGGGGGTGTCTGAGGTGTTCCTGGGAGTGTCTGAGCTGTGCCTGGGGTGTCTGGGGTGTACCTGGCAGTGTCTCAGGTGTGCCGGGCAGTGTCAGCAGTGTGCCTGGGAGTGTCAGAGGTGTGCCTGGTAGTGTCAGAGGTACCTGGGAGCGTGAAAGGAGTACCTGGGAGTGTCAGAGGTGTGCCTGGTAGTGTCAGTGGTGTACCTGGGAGTGTCAGAGGTGTACCTGGAGTGTCATTGGTGTGCCTGGGAGAGTCAAGGTGAACCTGGAAATGTCAGAGGTGTACCTGGGAGAGTCAGATGTGTGCCTGGGGGTGTCTGGGGTGTACCTGGGGTGTCTGAGGGGTGCCTGGTAGTGTCAGAGGAATACCTGGGAGTGTCAGAGGTGTGCCTGGGGAGTGTGGGGTGTGCCTGGGGTGTCACAGGTGTGCCTGGGAGTGTCTGGGGTGTGCCTCAGGTGTCAGAGGTGTGCCTGTGAGTGTCAGGGGTGCCTGGGGTGTCAGGTGTGCCTGGGGTGTCTGAGTTGTACCTGGGAGTGTCAGAGGGTACCTGGGAATGTCAGAGGTGTATCTGGGGTGTCTGGGGTGTGCCTGGGGGTGACAAAGGTGTGCCTGGGGTGTCAGAGGTGTGCCTGGGGTGTCAGAGGTGTGCGGGGTGTCAGAGGTGTGCCTGGGGAGTGTCAGAGGTGTACCTGGGGAATGTCAGAGGTGTGCCTGGGGTGTCTGGGTGTGCCTGGGGTGTGAGGGTGCCTGGGGTGTCAGGGGAGAACCAGGGGTGTAGAGGTGTGCCTGGGGTGTCAGAGGTGTACCTGGGGTGTTGGAGGTGTGCCTGGGAGTGTCAGAGGGTGTGCCTGGGAGTGTCAGAGATGTGCCTGGGAGTGTAAGAGGTGTGCCTGGGGAGTGTCTGGGAGTACCTGGGGTGTGGGGAGAACCAGGGAGTGTAAGAGGTGTGCCTGGGGAGTGTCAGAGGTGTGCCTGGGAGTGTCGGAGGTGTGCCTGGGGAGTGTCAGAGGTGTGCCTGGGAGTGTGAGAGGTGTGCCTGGGGAGTGTGAGAGAGGTGTGCCTGGGAGTGTCAGATTTGTTTTGATTTTGATTTTGCCGCTTGCAGCGCTACTTTGTGTGCACCCACACTCATCCTGAGCAGTAGCGCAAAAGGATTACAGAGTAGAGTTTACAAAGGGTCATAATAATTAACCCCTTGTCAGGATATTATGGCACTGAATGTTAAGGCATCATGGGAGTGCCAAGAGGTACCTGGAGTGCCTGGAGATGCACCTGGAGTTTCTGAGGTGCACCTGGGAGTGCTCTGAGGCACCTGGAGCTGGGAGGAGAACCAGGGGTGCAAGAGGTACTGGGAGCAAGCCAGAGGTGTAAGAGGAAGTGTCAGAGGTGTGCACGGGAGGCTGGGTGTACCAGGAGGCCAGAGGAGCACCTGAGGCTGGGGCGGTGTACCTGGGAGGGTTGTATGTACCTGGGAACACGGGAGGTGTACCAGGAGTGTTAGAGGTACTCTGGAGGCCAAGGAGGTGAACCAGGCAGTGTCGGAGGAGAATTCAGAGTGTTTGGAGGAGCAACTGGGAGTGTTAGAGGTGCAACCTGGGACTACCGGAGTGTACCTGGGGTTATCGGTGGTGCACCTGGGAGGCCGAGGCACCTGGGAGGTCGGAGGTGTCTGGAGAGTGTCAGGAGGTATCTGGGAGCAACAAAGTGCACCTGGGAATGTCGGAGGCACCTGGGAGCACATGTGCACGGGAGTGTCTGAGGCCTAGGGAGTGTCAGGAGGTGTGCCTGGGAGTGTCAGAAGTGCACTTGGGGAGGCCACAGGTGCACTCCGGGAGTGTTTGAGGTGTACCTGTAGTGTCTGAGCTGTACCTGGGAGGTTCAGTGTACCTGCAGTGGCTCCTGAGGTGTACTGGCAGTGCTGGGTGGTGTACCTGGGAGTGTTGGGCGTTGCACCTGGAAGTGCCGAGGTACCTGGGAGTGCCAGGTGCAATGGGAGCAACAGAGGAGTACCTGGGAGCGTGAAAAGGAGTACTCTGAAGGCCAGAGGTGCACCCAGCAGCAGTCAGTGGGTGTACCCAGTGTCAGTGGTGTATAAGGGAGGCCACTGGTGCCTGGAGTGCTGGCTGGTGCCTGGGAGGCTGAGGTGAACTGGGGAAGTGCTGAGGTGTACCTGGGATGCTGAGGTACCTGAGAGTGCTGGGAGGTGTACCTGGGAGCCAGAGGTGCACCTGGGAGGCCAGATATGCACTGGAGGTCTGGGGTACCTGGAGTGCCTGAGGTGTACCTGGGAGCAAGTCAAAGGTCACCTGGGAGGCCTGGAGGTGTACCTGGGTGTCTGAGGGGTAACGGGAGGCCAGGGGAGAACCAGGGAGCAAGAGGTACCTGGGAGGCTGGGATGTACCTGGAGGCTAGAGGCACCAGGAGTGCTGGGAGTGTGTACCAGGAGGCCAGAGGTGAGCCAGGGGGTGCCTGAGGCAATGGGAGTACTTGAGGCACCTGGGAGGTCGGAGGTACCTGGGAGGCCAGAGGTGCACTCTGGGAGGCCGAGGTGCACTAGGAGGCCAGTGGAGCACTTGGGGAGGCTGCTGCACCTGGAGACACGGAGGTGCACCTGGGAGGCTTGGGAGTGTCTGAGGCACCTGGGAGTGTCAGCGAACACTGGAGTGCTGAGGCACCTGGAGAGTGTCTGGGGTGCACCTGGGGTGAGGTGTACCTGGGAGTGTCTGAGGTGTACCTGGGAGGTCAGAGGTGTACCTGGGACCACCGAAAATGGAGGTGTACCTGGGAGTGCCAGAGGTGTACCTGGGAGGTCGGAGAAGTACCTGGGAGTGTCTGAGATGTACCTGGGAGTGTCTGAGGTGTACCTGGGAGTGTCTGAGGTGTGCCTGGGAGGTCAGAGGAGAACCAGGAGTGTAAGAGGTGTACCTGGGAGTGCTGGGAGGTGTACCAGGAGTGTCAGAGGTACCTGGGAGTGTCAGAGGTGTTCCAGGAGTGTCAGAAGACTAACTTGGAGTGTCACGGTGTACCTGGGAGGTCAGAGGTGTACTAGGGAGTGTTAGAGGTGTGCCTGGGAGGGCCAGAGGTGAACCAGGAGTGTCGGAGGAGTACCTGGGAGTGTCAGGAGGTGTACCTGGGACTATCGGAGGTGTACCTGGGGTTATCGGTGGTGTACCTGGGAGTGTCAGAGGTGTATCTGGGAGTGTCTGGGGTACCTGGGAGGACAAAGGTGTACCTGGGAGGTCATAGGTGTACCTGGGAGGTCAGAGGTGTACCTGGGAGTGTCAGAGGTACCTGGGAATGTCAGAGGTGTACCTGGGAGGCTTGAGGTGTACCTGGGAGTGTCTGAGGGTACCTGGGAGGCCAGGGGAGAACCAGGAGTGGGTGTACCTGGGAGTGTCAGATGTGTACCTGGGAGTGTGGAGGTGTACCTGGGAATGTCAGAGGTATACCTGGGAGTGTCAGAGGTGTACCAGGAGGCTGCAGAGATGAACCAGGAGGCCAGAGGTGATCCAGGGGGTGCTGAGGGCGGCCAGCATCGGAGGTGTACCTGGAGCATCGGAGGTGTACCTGGGAGTGTCAGAGGTGTACCTGGGAGTGTCGAGAGGTGTACCAGAGTGTCAGTGTAGCACTGGGATTGTCAAAGGTGTACCTGGGAGTACGGGAGGTGTACCGGGGAATCGGAGGTGTACCTGGGAGTGCCAGAGGTGTACCTGGGAGGTCGGAGATGTACCTGGGAGTTTCTGAGGTACCTGGGAGTGTCTGAGGTGTACCTGGGAGTGTCAGAGGAGAACCAGGGGTGTAAGAGGTGTACCTGGGAAGGCCAGAGGTGTAAGAGGGAGGTCAGAGGTGTACCTGGGAGTGCAGAGGTGTACCAGGGAGGCAGAGAGAGTACCTGGGAGTGTCAGCGGTGTACCTGGGAGTGTCGTATGTACCTGGGAATATCAGAGGTGTACCAGGGAGTGTTAGAGGTGTACCTGGGAATGTCGAGGTACCTGGGAGTGTCGGAGGAGTACCTGGGAGTGTCTGAGGGCACCGGGAGTGTCAGGGAGAACCTGGGAGTGTAAGAGAGGTGTACCTGGGAGGTCAGAGGTGTACCTGGGAGGTTAGATGTACCTGGGAGGTCAGAGGTACGGGAGGCCAGATGTACCTGGGAGTGTAAGAGGCACTGGGAGGCCTGAGGAGTCCCTGGAGTGTCAGGGGAGAACCAGGAGTGTAAGAGGTACCTGGGAGAGTGTCAGAGGTGTACCTGGGAGGCCGGAGGTGTACCTGGGAGCAGAGGTGTACCTGGGAGTGTCAGAGGTGTACCTGGGAGTGTCAGAGGTGTACCTGGGAGTGTGAGAGGTGTACCTGGGAGTGTCAGATTGATTTGATTGATTTTGTTGCTTGCAGCGGCTACTTTATTGTGCACCCCACACTCATCCTGTGAGCGGTAGCACAAAAGGATTACAGAGTAGAGTTTACAAAGGGTCATACACTAACCCCTTGTTGGGATATTATGGCAAGGCCAGAGGTACCTGGGAGTGCCAGCGGTGTGTGGGGAGGTCTGAGGTACCTAGGAGTGTCAGGAGGTGTGCCTGGAGGCTGGGAGGTGCACTTGGGAGTGTCAGAGGTGTGACCGTGGTAGTCAGTGGTGTGCCTGGGGTGTCAGAGGTGTACTGGGAGTGTCATTGGTGTTCCTGGGAAGTCAAAGGTGAACCTGGAAATGTCAGAGGTGTGCCTGGGAGAGTCAGATGTGTGCCTGGGAGAGTCAGATGTGTGCCTGCTGGGGGTGTGGGGTGTGCCTGGGGTCTGGGGGTGCCTGGGAGTGTCAGAGAATACCTGGGGTGTCAGGGGTGGACCTGGGGTGTCTGGGGTGTGCCTGGGGTGGCCAGGTGTGCCTGGGAGTGTCTGGGGTGTGCCTCAGGTGTCAGAGGTGTGCCTGTGAGGTCAGGGTGTGCCTGGGGTGTCAGGGGTGTGCCTGGGGTGTCTGAGTTGTGCCTGGGAGTGTCAGAGGGAGTGCCTGGGGAATGTCAGAGGTGTATCTGGGAGTGTCTGGGGTGTACCTGGGGTGACAAGGTGTGCCTGGGAGTGTCAGAGGTGTGCCTGGGAGTGTCAGAGGTGTACCTGGGAGTGTCAGGGTGTGCCTGGGGAGTGTCAGAGGTGTGCCTGGGAATGTCAGAGGTGCCTTGGGGTGTCTGAGGGTGTGCCTGGGGTGTCTGAGGGGTACCTGCTGGGGTGTCAGGGAGAACCAGGGGAGTGTAAGAGGTGTGCCTGGGGAGTGTCGAGGTGTGCCTGGGGTGGGGGTGTGCCTGGGGTGTCAGAGGTGACGAGGGTGTGCCTGGGGTGTCAGGAGGTGAGCAGAGTGTCAGAGGTGTGCCTGGGGTGTCAGAGGTGTGCCTGGGATGTCAGAGGTGTGCCAGGGGTGTCTGGGGGTGTGCCTGGAGTGTCTGAGGGTGTGCCTGGGGTGTCTGGGGGTGCCTGGGTGTGTCAGGGGAGGAGACCAGGGAGTGTCAGAGGTGTGCCTGGGGTGTCAGAGGTGTGCCTGGGATTGTCGGAGGTGTGCCTGGGAGTGTCAGATGTGCCTGGGATTGTCAGGTGTGCCTGGGAGTGTCAGAGGTGTACCAGGGGAGTGTCAGAGATGACAGGGTGTCAGGTGTCCAGGGTGTCTGAGGTGTGCCGGAGTATCCAGAGGTGTGCCTGGGGAGTATCCAGGTGTGCAGTGTCAGAGGTGTGCCTGGAGTGTCAGAGGTGTGCCAGGGAGTGTCAGTGGAGTGCTTGGGAGTGTCAAGGTGTGCCTGGGGAGTATCGAGGTGTACCAGGGAATATCGGAGGTGTGCCTGGGGAGTGCCAGAGGTGTGCCTGGGGAGTGTCGGAGATGTGCCTGGGGTTCTCAGGGGTGTGGGGTGTCTCAGGTGTGCCTGGGAGTGTCAGAGGAGAACCAGGGTGTAAGAGGTGTGCCTGGGGAGTGTCAGAGAGGTGTCCAGGGGTGTCAGAGGTGTGCCTGGGAGTGTCAGAGGTGTACCAGGGAGTGTCAGGAGAGTTGCGGGAGTGTCAGAGGTGTGCAGGAGGTGTCGGATGTGTGCCTGGGAATATCAGAGGTGTGCCAGGGGAGTGTTAGAGGTGTGCCTGGGGTGTCAGAGGTGAACCAGGTAGTGTCGGAGGTACCTAAGTGTCAGAGGTGTGCCTGGGACTATCGGAGGTGTACCTGGGGTTATCGGTGGTGTACCTGGGGTGTCAGAGGTGTGCCTGGGGTGTCGGAGGTGTTCCTGAGTGTCAGAGGTGCCTGGGAGTGTCAGCGGTGTGCCTGGGAATGTCAGAGGTGTGCCTGGGAGTGTCAGCGGTGTGCGTGGGGTGTCTGGTGCTGGGGTGTCAGAGGTGTGCCTGGGGTGTCAGGTGCACTTGGGGAGTGTCACAGGGTGCACCTGGGGTGTTTGAGGTGTGCCTGGTAGTGTCTGGGCTGTGCCTGGGGTGTCTGGGGTGTGCCTGTGGTGTCTGGTGATGTACCTGGGAGTGTCAGAGGTGTGCCTGGTGGTCAGAGGTGTACCAGGGAGTGTCAGTGGTGTGCCTAGGGTGTCAAGGTGTGCCTGGGAGTGTCAGTGTGCCTGGGGAATGTCAGAGGTGTGCCTGGGAGTGTCAGAGGTGTACCTGGGGTGTCCAGGGTGTACCAGGGTGTCAGAGGGTGTGCTGGAGTGGCAGAGAGTGTGCCTGGGAGTGTCGGAGGTGTGCCTGGGGTGTCGGAGGTGTGCCTGTGAGGTGAGAGGTGTGCAGGTGTCGGCGGTGTGCCTGGGAGTGTCTGAGGTGTGCAGGTGTCAGAGGTGTGCCTGGAGGTGTCTGGGCTGTACCTGGGAGTGTCAGAGGTGTGCCTGGGAGTGTCTGAGTGTACCTGGCAGTGTCAGAGGTGTGCCTGAGAGTGTGTGTGCCTGAGGCGTCAAGGAGTGCCTGGAAGTGTCAGAGGTGTAACTGGTGGTGTCAGTGGTGTGCCTGGGAGTGTCAGAGGTGTGCCTGGGAGTGTCATTGATGTGCCTGGGAGTGTCAGAGGTGTGCCTGGAAGTGTCAGAGGTGTGCCTGGGAGTGTCAGGGTGTGCCTGGGAGTGTCGAGGTGTGCCTGGGGAGTTGGGGGTGTGCCTGGGGAGTGTCAGGGGTGTGCCCTGGGGTGTCAGGGGGGGACCAGGGGAGTGTCAGAGGTGTGCCTGGAGTGTCAGATGTGTGCCTGATATCAAGGTGTGCAGGAGTGTCTGGGGGCGCAAGAGTGTCAGAGATACAGAGTGTCAGGTGTGCCGGGTGTCTGGGGTGTGCCTGGGGGTGTCAGGGGTGTACTGGGGTGTGGGGTGTGCCTCAGGTGTCAGAGGTGTGCCTGTGAGTGTCAGGGGTGTGCCTGGGAGTGTCAGGGGTGTGCCTGGGGTGTCTGGGGTGTGCACAGGGTGTCGAGAGGAGTACCTGGGAATGTCAGGGGTGTGTCTGGAGTGTCAGGGGTGTGCCTGGGGTGTCAAAGGTGTGCCTGGGGGTGTCAGAGGTGTACCTGGGGAGTGTCAGAGGTGTGCCTGGGAGTGTCAGAGGTGTGCCTGGGAATGTCAGAGGTGCCTGGAGTGAAAGTGCCTGGGGTGTCAGTGGTGTGCCTGGGGGTGTCAGAGATGTGCCTGGGGTGTGGGGGTGTGCCTGGGGTGTCGGAGGTGTGCCTGGGAGTCAGAGGTGTGCCTGGGGAGGTCAGAGGTGTGCCAGGGGGTGTCAGAGGTGTGCCTGGGAGTGTCAGCGGTGTGCCTGGGATTGTCAGGGGTGTGCCTGGAGTGTCAGAGGTGTGCACCAGGGTGTCAGAGATGTCTGGGTGCCTGGGGTGTCAGTGGAGAGTGCCTGGGAGTGTCAAGGGTACCTGGAAGTGTCAGAGGTGTAACTGGTAGTGTCAGTGGTGTGCCTGGGGAGTGTCAGAGGTGTGCCTGGGAGTGTCATGGATGTGCCTGGGTGTCAGAGGTGTGCCTGGAGTGTCAGGGTGTGCCTGGGGTGCAGGGTGTGCAGGGGTGTCAGGCGTGTGCCTGGGGTTAGGTGTAACTGGGTGTCAGAGGAGAACCTGGGAGTGTCAGAGGTGTATCTGGGAGGTCTGGGTTTATCCTGGGAGTGTCAGAGAGTGCCTGGGAGTGTCAGAGGTGTGCCTGGGAGTGTCTGGGGTGTGCCTGGGAGTGTCAGAGGTGTGCCTGGGGTGTCTGGGGTGCCTCAGGTGCCAGAGGTGTGCCTGGGGAGTGCCAAGGGGTGCCTGGGGAGTGTGGGGTGTACCTGGGGTGTCACAGGGTGCTGGGAGTGTCAGGGTGTGCCTGGGAATGTCAGAGGTGTGCCTGGGAGTGTCTGAGGGTGTGCCTGGGGTGTCTGAGGGGTGCCTGGGGTGTCAGGGGGAGAACCAGGGGAGTGTGAGAGGTGTGCCTGAGGTGTCAGAGGTGTGCCTGGGTGTCAGGGGTGTGCCTGGGGTGTCAGAGGTACCTGGGGGCGTGAAAGGGTTCCTGGAGTGTCAGTGGTGTGCCTGGCAGTGTCAGAGTGTACCTGGGAGTGTCAGGTGTGCCTGGGAGTGTCTGGGGTGTACCTGGAGGTGTCAGAGGGTGTGCCTGGGGTGTCAAGAATGCCTGGGAGTGTCTGGGGTGTGCCTGGGTGTCTGAGGGGTGCCTGGGGTGTCAGGGGAGTGCAGGGGAGTGTCAGAAGGTGTGCCTGGGTGTCAGATGTGTGCCTGGGAGTGTCAGAGGTGTGCCTGGGAATGTCAGGTGTACCTGGGAGTGTCAGAGGTGTGCCTGGGAGTGTCAGAGGTGTGCCTAGAGTGTCAGATGTGCCTGGGGTTTCGGGAGGTTGCCTGGAGTGTCAGAGGTGTGCCTGGGAGTGTCAGAGGTGTGCCTGGGAGTGTCTGGGGTGTGCCTGGGGTGTCTGAGGTGTGCCTGGGAGTGTCAGGGGAGAACCAGGGAGTGTAAGAGGGTGTGCCTGGGAGTGTCAGATGTGTGCCTGGGGTGTCTGGAGTGCTGCCTGGGAGTGTCTGCAGGGGGTACCTGGGAGGTGTCAGAGGAGTGCCTGGGGAGTGTCAGAGGTGTGCCTGGGGAGTGTCTGGGGTGTACCTGGGAGTGTCAGAGGTTGTGCAAGGTGTCTGGAGTGCCTCAGTGTCAGAGGTGTGCCTGTGAGTGTCAGGGGTGTACCTGTGAGTGTCAGGTGTGCCTGGGTGTCAGGGGTGTGCCTGGGGTGTCAAAGGTGTGCCTGGGAGTGTCAGAGGTGTGCAGGGTGTCAGAGGTGTGCCTGGAGTGTCAGGGTGTGCCTGGGGTGTCAGAGGTGTGCCTGGGGAGTGTCAGAGGTGTGCCTGGGAGCGTGAAGGTACCCTGGGGTGTCAGTGGTGTGCCTGGCAGTGTCAGAGATGGCCTGGGGAGTGTGAAGTGTGCCTGGGGAGTGTCGGAGAGTGCCTGGGAGTGTCAGAGGTGTGCCTGGGAGAGTCAAGGTGTGCCAGGGGTGTCAGAGGTGTGCCTGGGAGTGTGGCGGTGTGCGTGGGATTGTCTGAGGTTGGCCTAGGAGTGTCAGAGGTGTGCCTGGGAGTGTCAGAGATGGCAGGGAGTGTCACAGGTGCTGGGGTGTGGGCTGTGCAGGGTGTCTGAGGCTGTGCCTGGGGTGTACAGGGGGTGTGCAGGGGTGTCTGAGGTGTGCCAGAACGTGTCAGCGGTGTGCCTGGGGTGTCAGCGTTGTGCCTGGAAGTGTCCAGAGGTGTGCCTGGGGAGTGTGTCAGAGAGGTGTATGTGGGAGTGTCACAGGGGTGCCTGGGAGCGTGAAAGAGAACCTGGGGTGTAAGAGGTGTGCCTGGTAGTGTCAGTGGTATGCCTGGGAGTGTCAGAGGTGTGCCTGGGAGTGTCATTGGTGTGCCTGGGAGGTCAGAGGTGAACCTGGAAGTGTCAGAGGTGTGCCTGGGAGTGTGGGGTGTTCTGAGAGGAGAGTCAGGGGAGTGTACCTGGGAGTGTCAGAAATTGTGCAGGGTGTCAGATGTGTGCCTGGGAGTGATAGCAAGAGTTGTGCACCAGGTGTCTGGGGTGCCTGGGGTGTCAGAGTACCTGGGGTGTCAGAGGTGTACCTGGGGTGTCTGGGTGTACCTGGGGTTGTCAGAGGTGTGCCTGGGGAGTGTCTGGGGTGTGCCTCAGGTGTCAGAGATGTGCCTGTGGGTGTCAGGGGTGTGCCTGGGGTGTCGGGGTGTGCCTGGGAGTGTCTGAGGTGTGCCTGGGGAGTGTCAGAGGTGCCTGGGGAATGTCCGGGGGGTGTGTCTGGGGAGTGTCTGGGGTTGTATCTGGGGAGTGACAAGGTGTGCCTGGGAGTGTCAAGAGGTGTGCCTGGGAGTGTCAGAGGTTGTACCTGGGAGTGTCAGGGGTGTACCTGGGAATGTCAGAGGTGTGGCTGGGGAGTGTCTGAGTGTGCAGGGAGTGTCTGGGGGTTCCTGGGGAGTGTCAGGGGAGAACCAGGGGGAGTGGGGTGTGTACCTGGGGTGTCAGAGGTATGCCTGGGAGTGTCAGAGGTGTACCCCAGAGTGTCAGGGGGTGATCAGAGGGTGTCTGAGGTGTGCCTGGGAGTGTCGGGAGGTGTGCCTGGGAGTATCGGAGGTGTGCCTTGGAGTGTCAAGGTGTACCTGGGAGTGTCAGAGGTGTGCCAGGAGTGTCCAGTGGAGTACTTGGGAGTGTCAAGGGTGTGCCTGGGGTATTGGTGTGCAGGAATATCGGAGGTGCCTGGGGAGTGCCAAGAGGTGTGCCTGGGAGCATGGGAGATGTGCAGGAGTTTCTGAGGTGTGCAAGTGTCTCCAGGTGTGCCTGGGAGTGTCAGAGGGAGGAACCAGGGGAGTGTGGGGTGTGCCAGGGAGTGTCAGGGTGTGCCTGGGGTGTGGAGGTGTGCCAGGGAGTGTCAGAGGGGTACCTGGGGAGTGTCAGAGGTGTGCCTGGGAGTGTGGGCATGTGTGCCTGGAATGTCGAGATGTGCCAGAGTGTTGGGGTGTACCTGGGAGTGTCAGGGGTGAACCAGGCAGTGTCGGGAGGTACTGGGAGTGTCAGAGAGGGTACCTGGGACTATGGTGTACCTGGGGTTATCAGTGGTGTACCTGGGGAGTGTCAGAGAGGTGTGCCTGGGAGTGTCCAGAAGATGTGTTCCTGAGGTGTCAGAGGTGGTGGCTGGGGAGTGTCAGCGTTGGTGTGCCTGGGGAATGTCAGAGGTGTGCCTGGGAGTGTCAGCGGTGTGCATTAGGGAGTGTCTGGGGTGTACTAGGAGTGTCACAGGTGCACCTGGGAGTGTCTGGGGAATGCCTGGGAGTGTCTGGGCTGTGCGTGGGAGTGTCTGAGGTGTGCCTGGCAGTGTCTGAGGTGTGCCTGGGGTGTCAGAGGTGTACTAGGTGTCAGAGGGTACCCTGGGGAGTGAAAGGAGTGCCTGGAAGTGTCAGAGAGGTGTGCCTGTGGTGTGGGGTGAACCTGGAAGTGTCAGAGGTGTGCCTGGGGTGGGAGGTGTACCTGGGGAAGTGTCAGGGGGATTTTTACCTGGGGAGTGTCAGAGGGTGTGCCTGGGTGTCTGAGGGTACCTGGGATTGTCAGGGGACTTCCAGGGGTGTAGAGGTGTGCCTGGGGGTGTCAGATGTGTGTGCCTGTAGGTGTCAGGTGTGCCTGGGGAATGTCAGAGGTATGCCTGGGAGTGTCAGAGGTGTGCCTGGGGTGTCAGATGTGTGCCTGGTGTCAGATGTGTGCCTGGGGTGTCTGGGGTGTGCCTGGGGTCAGAGGTGTGCCTGGGAGAATCAGGGGGTGTGCCTGGGGAGTGTCCAGATGTGTGCCTGTGGGGTGTGCAGGGGTGTGCCTGGGGAGTGTCTGGGGATGTGCCTGGGTCTGAGGTGGGGTGTCAGGGGGAGGAGACCAGGGGAGTGTAAGAGGTGTGCCTGGGAGTGTCAGATGTGTGCCTGGGAGTGTCAGGGGGCCACCTGGGAATGTCAGAGGTATGCC
>NW_024730379.1:0-11001 GCF_018991925.1 Homarus americanus
TTTTCTGAGATGCATCATTCGAGGAAAGATTCATCGCGATATTCGCACTCTCCAGTGATATGTGAACATTCTATAAGAAATTCACACCTCTCCCATAACCTTGCTAAGAAAAATGATTTCTCCCAAAAAAAACCGAGTCCAATTTTCTGAGATGAATCCTTCGAGGAAAGATTCATCGTGATTTTCGCACTCTCCAGTGATATGTGAACATTCTATAAGAAATTCACACTCTCCCATAACCTTGCTAAGAAAAAATGATTTCTCCCCCCAAAAAATCCGAGTCCAATTTTCTGAGATGAATCCTTCGAGGAAAGATTCTTGTGATTTTCGCACTCTCCAGTGATATGTGAACGTTCTATAAGAAATTCACACCTCTCCCATAACCATGCTAAGAAAAAATGATTTCTCCCCAAAAAAATCCGAGTCCAATTTTCTGAGATGAATCCTTCGAGGAAAGATTCATCGTGATTATCGCACTCTCCAGTGATATGTGAACATTCTATAAGAAATTCACACCTCTCCCGTAACCTTGCTCAGAAAAAATGATTTCTTCCAAAAAAAATCCCAGTCCAATTTTCTGAGATGAATCATTCGAGGAAATATTCATCGTGATTTTCGCACTCTCCAGTGATATGTGAACATTCTATAAGAAATTCACACCTCTCCCATAACCTTGCTAAGAAAAATGATTTCTCCCAAAAAAAATCCGAGTCCAATTTTCTGAGATGAATCCTTCGAGGAAAGATTCATCGTGATTTTCGCACTCTCCAGCGATATGTGAACATTCTATAATTAATTGACACCTCTCCCATAACCTTGCTAAGAAAAAATGATTTCTCCCCAAAAAAATCCGAGTCCAATTTTCTGAGATGAATCCTTCGAGGAAAGATTCATCGTGATTTTCGCAGTCTCCAGTGATAAGTGAACATTCTATAAGAAATTGACACCTCTCCCATAACCTTGCTAAGAAAAAATGATTTATCCCCAAAAAAATCCGAGTCCAATTTTCTGAGATGAATCCTTGGAGGAGAGATTCATCGTGATTTTCTCACTAGAAATTCACACCTCTCCCATAACCTAGCTAAGAAAAAATGATTTCTCCCCAAAAAAATCCGAGTCCAATTTTCTGAGATGAATCATTTGAGGAAAGATTCATCGTGATTTTCGCACTCTCCAGTGATATGTGAACATTCTATAAGAAATTCACACCTCTCCCGTAACCTTGCTCAGAAAAAATGATTTCTTCCAAAAAAGAGTAAAGTCCAATTTTCTGAGATGAATCATTCGAGGAAAGATTCATCGTGATTTTCGCACTCTCCAGTGATATGTGAACATTCTATAAGAAATTCACACCTCTCCCATAACCTTGCTAAGAAAAATGATTTCTCCCAAAAAAAATCCGAGTCCAATTTTCTGATATGAATCCTTCGAGGAAAGATTCATCGTGATTTTCGCACTCTCCAGCGATATGTGAACATTCTATAATTAATTGACAGCTCTCCCATAACCTTGCTAAGAAAAAATGATTTCTCCCCAAAAATCAGGTCCAATTTTCTGAGATGAATCCTTCGAGAAAGATTCATCCTTCTGATTTTACTTACTCTCCAGTATGTAGACATTCTATAAAAATTCACCTCTCCCATCAGCTCCTTGCTCCAGAAAAAATAGTTTCTTCCAAAAAATCCGAGTCCAATTTTCTGAGATGAATCCTTCGAGGAAAGATTCATCGTAATTTTCGCACTCTCCAGTGATATGTGAACACTTTATAAGAAATTCACACCTCTCCCATAACCTTGCTAAGAAAAATGATTTCTCCCAAAAAAAATCCGAGTCCAATTTTCTGAGATGAATCCTTCGAGGAAAGATTCGTCAGGATTTTCGCACTCTCCAGCGATATGTGAACATTCTATAATTAATTGACACCTCTCCCATAACCTTGCTAAGAAAAATTGATTTCTCCCCAAAAAAATCCGAGTCCAATTTTCTGAGATGAATCCTTCGAGGAAAGATTCATCATGATTTTCGCACTCTCCAGTGACATGTGAACATTCTATAAGAAAGTCACACCTCTCCCGTAACCTAGCTAAGAAAAAATGATTTCTCCCCAAAAAAATCCGAGTCCAATTTTCTGAGATGAATCCTTCGAGGAAAGATTCATCGTGATTTTCGCAGTCTCCAGTGATAAGTGAACATTCTATAAGAAATTGACACCTCTCCCATAACCTTGCTAAGAAAAAATGATTTCTCCCCAAAAAAATCCGAGTCCAATTTTCTGAGATGAATCCTTCGAGGAAAGATTCATCGTGATTTTCTCACTAAATTCACACTTTCCACTCGCCTAAGCTAAGAAAAAATGATTTCTCCCCAAAAATCGAAATTAATTTTCTGAGATGAATCCTTCAGGAAAAGATTCATTTGTGATTTCGCATTTCCAGTGATATGTGAACATTCTATAAGAAATTCACACCTCTCCCATAACCTTGCTAAGAAAAAAATCCTAGTCCAATTTTCTGAGATGAATCCTTCGAGGAAAGATTCATCGTGATTTTCGCACTCTCCAGTGATATGTGAACATTCTATAAGAAATTCACACCTCTCCCATAACCTTGCTAAGAAAAAATGATTTCTCCCCAAAAAAATCCGAGTCCAATTTTCTGAGATGAATCCTTCGAGGAAAGATTCATCGTGATTTTCGCACTCTCCAGTGATATGTGAACATTCTATATGAAATTCACACCTCTCCCGTAACCTTGCTCAGAAAAAATGATTTCTTCCAAAAAAAATCCGAGTCCAATTTTCTGAGATGAATCATTCGAGGAAAGATTCATCGTGATTTTCGCACTCTCCAGTGATATGTGAACATTCTATAAGAAATTCACACCTCTCCCATAACCTTGCTAAGAAAAATGATTTCTCCCCCAAAAAATCGAGTCCAATTTTCTGAGATGAATCCTTCGAGGAAAGATTCATCGTGATTTTCGCACTCTCCAACGATATGTGAACATTCTATAAGAAATTCACACCTCTCCCATAACCTTGCTCAGAAAAAATGATTACTTCCAAAAAAAATCCGAGTCCAATTTTCTGAGTTGAATCATACGAGGAAAGATTCATCGTGATTTTCGCACTCTCCAGTGATATGTGAACATTCTATAAGAAATTCACACCTCTCCCGTAACCTTGCTAAGAAAAAATGATTTCTCCCCAAAAAAATCCGAGTCCAATTTTCTGAGATGAATCCTTCGAGGAAAGATTCATCGTGATTTTCGGAGTCTCCAGTGATAAGTGAACATTCTATAAGAAATTGACACCTCTCCCATAACCTTGCTAAGAAAAAATGATTTCTCCCCAAAAAAATCCGAGTCCAATTTTCTGAGATGATTCCTTGGAGGAAAGATTCATCGTGATTTTCTCACTAGAAATTCACACCTCTCCCATAACCTAGCTAAGAAAAAATGATTTCTCCCCAAAAAAATCCGAGTCCAATTTTCTGAGATGAATCATTCGAGGAAAGATTCATCGTGATTTTCGCACTCTCCAGTGATATGTGAACATTCTATAAGAAATTCACACCTCTCCCGTAAACTTGCTAAGAAAAAATGATTTCTCCCAAAAAAAATCCGAGTCCAATTTTCTGAGATGAATCCTTCGAGGAAAGATTCATTGTGATTTTCGCATTTTCCAGTGATATGTGAACATTCTAAGAAATTCACCCTCTCCATAACCTTGCTAGAAAAAAATCCTGGTCAATTTTCTGAGATGAATCCTTAGAAGGTCATCGTGATTTTCGCACTCTCCAGTGATATGTGAACTTCTATAAGAAATTACACCTCTCCCATAACCTTGCTAAGAAAAAATGATTTCTCCCCAAAAAAATCCGAGTCCAATTTTCTGAGATGAATCCTTCGAGGAAAGATTCATCGTGATTTTCGCACTTTTCAGTGATGTTAACATTCTATAAGAAATTCACACCTCTCCCATAACCTTGCTAAGAAAAAATGATTTCTCCCAAAAAAAATCCGAGTCCAATTTTCTGAGATGAATCATTCGAGGAAAGATTCATCGTAATTTTCGCACTCTCCAGTGATATGTGAACATTCTATAAGAAATTCACACCTCTCCCATAACCTTGCTAAGAAAAATGATTTCTCCCCCAAAAAATCCGAGTCCAATTTTCTGAGATGAATCATTCGAGGAAAGATTCATCGTGATTTTCTCACTCTCCAGTGATATGTGAACATTCTATAAGAAATTCACACCTCTCCCATAACCTTGCTAAGAAAAATGATTTCTCCCAAAAAAAAATCCGAGTCCAATTTTCTGAGATGAATCCTTCGAGGAAAGATTCATCGTGATTTTCGCACTCTCCAGCGATATGTGAACATTCTATTATTAATTGACACCTCTCCCATAACCTTGCTAAGAAAAAATGATTTCTCCCCAAAAAAATCCGAGTCCAATTTTCTGAGATGAATCCTTCGAGGAAAGATTCATCGTGATTTTCGCACTCTCCAGTGATATGTGAACATTCTATAAGAAATTCACACCTCTCCCATAACCTTGCTAAGAAAAATGATTTCTCCCAATAAAAAATCGAGAGACCAATTTTTGAGATGAATCCTTCAGGAAGATTCGTCCGGGATTTCGCACTCTCCAGTGATATGTGAACATTCTATAATTAATTGACACCTCTCCCATAACCTTGCTAAGAAAAAATGATTTCTCCCCAAAAAATTCCGAGTCCAATTTTCTGAGATGAATCCTTCGAGGAAAGATTCTTGTGATTTTCGCACTCTCCAGTGATATGTGAACGTTCTATAAGAAATTCACACCTCTCCCATAACCATGCTAAGAAAAAATGATTTCTACCCAAAAAAATCCGAGTCCAATTTTCTGAGATGAATCCTTCGAGGAAAGATTCATCGTGATTTTCGCACTCTCCAGTGATATGTGAACATTCTATAAGAAATTCACACCTCTCCCATAACCATGCTCAGAAAAAATGATTTCTCCCCAAAAAAATCCGAGTCCAATTTTCTGAGATGAATCATTCGAGGAAAGATTCATCGTGATTTTCGCACTCTCCAGTGATATGTGAACATTCTATAAGAAATTCACACCTCTCCCATAACCTTGCTAAGAAAAATGATTTCTCCCAATAAAAAATCCGAGTCCAATTTTCTGAGATGAATCCTTCGAGGAAAGATTCGTCGGGATTTTCGCACTCTCTAGCGATATGTGAACGTTCTATAATTAATTCACACCTCTCCCATAACCTTGCTAAGAAAAATGATTTCTCCCAATAAAAAATCCGAGTCCAATTTTCTGAGATGAATCCTTCGAGGAAAGATTCATCGTGATTTTCGCACTCTCCAGTGACATGTGAACATTCTATAAGAAATTCACACCTCTCCCGTAACCTTGTTAAGAAAAAATGATTTCTCCCCAAAAAAATCCGAGTCCAATTTTCTGAGATGAATCCTTCGAGGAAAGATTCATCGTGATTTTCGCAGTCTCCAGTGATAAGTGAACATTCTATAAGAAATTCACACCTCTCCCATAACCTTGCTAAGAAAAAATGATTTCTCCCCCAAAAAATCCGAGTCCAATTTTCAAAGATGAATCCTTCGAGGAAAGATTCATCGTGATTTTCTTACTTTTCAGTGATATGTTAACATTCTATAAGAAATTCACACCTCTCCCATAACCTTGCTAAGAAGAAATGATTTCTCCCCAAAAAAATCCGAGTCCAATATTCTGAGATGAATCATCCGAGGAAAGATTCATCGTGATTTTCGCACTCTCCAGCGATATGTGAACATTCTATAAGAAATTCACACCTCTCCCATAACCTTGCTAAGAAAAAAATCCTAGTCCAATTTTCTGAGATGAATCCTTCGAGGAAAGATTCTTGTGATTTTCGCACTCTCCAGTGATATGTGAACGTTCTATAAGAAATTCACACCTCTCCCATAACCTTGCTAAGAAAAAATGATTTCTCCCCAAAAAAATCCGAGTCCAATTTTCTGAGATGAATCCTTCGAGGAAAGATTCATCGCGATTTTCGCACTCTCCAGTGATATGTGAACATTCTATAAGAAATTCACACCTCTCCCATAACCTTGCTAAGAAAAATGATTTCTCCCAAAAAAAACCGAGTCCAATTTTCTAAGATGAATCATGGGAAGAATCATATGATTTTCGCACTTTCGGTGTTAACGTTTTCTATAAGAAATTCACACCTCTCCCATAACCTTGCTAAGAAAAAATGATTTCTCCCAAAAAAAATCCGAGTCCAATTTTCTGAGATGAATCATTCGAGGAAAGATTCATCGTAATTTTCGCACTCTCCAGTGATATGTGAACATTCTATAAAAAATTCACACCTCTCCCATAACCTTGCTAAGAAAAATGATTTCTCCCCAAAAAAATCCGAGTCCAATTTTCTGAGATGAATCCTTCGAGGAAAGATTCATCGTGATTTTCGCACTCTCCAGTGATATGTGAACATTCTATAAGAAATTCACACCTCTCCCATAACCTTGCTAAGAAAAATGATTTCTCCCAAAAAAAATCCGAGTCCAATTTTCTGAGATGAATCCTTCGAGGAAAGATTCATCGTGATTTTCGCACTCTCCAGCGATATGTGAACATTCTATTATTAATTGACACCTCTCCTATAACCTTGCTAAGAAAAAATGATTTCTCCCCAAAAAAAATCCGAGTCCAATTTTCTGAGATGAATCCTTCGAGGAAAGATTCATCGTGATTTTCGCACTCTCCAGTGACATGTGAACATTCTATAAGAAATTCACACCTCTCCCGTAACCTTGCTAAGAAAAAATAATTTCTCCCAAAAAAAATCCGAGTCCAATTTTCTGAGATGAATCCTTCGAGGAAAGATTCATCGTGATTTTCGCACTTTTCAGTGATATGTTAACATTCTATAAGAAATTCACACTTCTCCCATAACCTTGCTAAGAAAAAATTATTTCTCCCCAAAAAAATCCGAGTCCAATTTTCTGAGATGCATCATTCGAGGAAAGATTCATCGTGATTTTCGCACTCTCAGGTGAAATGTGAACATTCTATAAGAAATTCACACCTCTCCCATAACCTTGCTAAGAAAAATGATTTCTCCCAAAAAAAACCGAGTCCAATTTTCTGAGATGAATCCTTCGAGGAAAGATTCATCGTGATTTTCGCACTCTCCAGTGATATGTGAACATTCTATAAGAAATTCATACCTCTCCCATTACCTTGCTAAGAAAAAATGATTTCTCCCCAAAAAAAATCCGAGTCCAATTTTCTGAGATGAATCCTTCGAGGAAAGATTCTTGTGATTTTCGCACTCTCCAGTGATATGTGAACGTTCTATAAGAAATTCACACCTCTCCCATAACCATGCTAAGAAAAAATGATTTCTCCCCAAAAAAATCCGAGTCAATTTTCTGAGATGAATCCTTCGAGGAAAGATTCATCGTGATTTTCGCACTCTCCAGTGATATGTGAACATTCTATAAGAAATTCACACCTCTCCCGTAACCTTGCTCAGAAAAAATGATTTCTTCCAAAAAAAATCCGAGTCCAATTTTCTGAGATGAATCCTTCGAGGAAAGATTCATCGGGATTTTAGCACTCTCCAGTGATATGTGAACATTCTAAAAGAAATTTACACCTCTCCCATAACCTTGCTAAGAAAAATGATTTCTCCCAAAAAAAATCCGAGTCCAATTTTCTGAGATGAATCCTTCGAGGAAAGATTCATCGGGATTTTCGCACTCTCCAGTGATATGTGAACATTCTATAAGAAATTCACACCTCTCCCATAACCTTGCTAAGAAAAATGATTTCTCCCCAAAAAAATCCGAGTCCAATTTTCTGAGATGAATCCTTCGAGGAAAGATTCATCGTGATTTTCGCACTCTCCAGTGATATGTGAACATTCTATAAGAAATTCACACCTCTCCCATAACCATGCTCAGAAAAAATTATTTCTCCCCAAAAAAATCCGAGTCCAATTTTCTGAGATGAATCATTCGAGGAAAGATTCATCGTGATTTTCGCACTCTCCAGTGATATGTGAACATTCTATAAGAAATTCACACCTCTCCCATAACCTTGCTAAGAAAAATGATTTCTCCCAATAAAAAATCCGAGTCCAATTTTCTGAGATGAATCCTTCGAGGAAAGATTCGTCGGGATTTTCGCACTCTCCAGCGATATGTGAACATTCAATAATTAATTGACACCTCTCCCATAACCTTGCTAAGAAAAAATGATTTCTCCCCAAAAAAATCCGAGTCCAATTTTCTGAGATGAATCCTTCGAGAAGATTCATCGTGATTTTCGCACTCTCCAGTGACATGCAAGACATTCTATAAAAATTCACACCTCTCCGTAACCTTACTTCAAGAAAAAAATGATTTCTCCCAAAAAATCCGAGTCCAATTTTCTGAGATGAATCCTTCGAGGAAAGATTCATCGTGATTTTCGCACTCTCCAGTGATATGTGAACATTCAATAAGAAATTCACACCTCTCCCATAACCTTGCTAAGAAAAAATGATTTCTCCCCAAAAAAACCCTAGTTCAATTTTTTGAGATGAATCCTTCGAGGAAAGATTCATCGTGATTTTTGCACTCTCCAGTGATATGTGAACATTCTATAAAGAATTCACACCGCATATACCCCTGGCTCCATGCTCAGAAAAAATGATTTCTCCCCAAAAAAATCCGAGTCCAATTTTCTGAGATGAATCATTCGAGGAAAGATTCATCGTGATTTTCGCACTCTCCAGTGATATGTGAACATTCTATAAGAAATTCACACCTCTCCCATAACCTTGCTAAGAAAAATGATTTCTCCCAATAAAAAATCCGAGTCCAATTTTCTGAGATGAATCCTTCGAGGAAAGATTCGTCGGGATTTTCGCACTCTCAAGCGATATGTGAACATTCTATAATTAATTGACACCTCTCCCATAACCTTGCTAAGAAAAAATGATTTCTCCCCAAAAAAATCCGAGTCCAATTTTCTGAGCTGAATCCTTCGAGGAAAGATTCATCATGATTTTCGCACTCTCCAGTGACATGTGAACATTCTATAAGAAAGTCACACCTCTCCCGTAACCTTGCTAAGAAAAAATGATTTCTCCCCAAAAAAATCCGAGTCCAATTTTCTGAGATGAATCCTTCGAGGAAAGATTCATTTTGATTTTCGCACTCTCCAGTGATAAATTGGAGCATTCTACTTAAGAGGTGGCACCTCTCCCATAACCTTGCTAAGAAAAAATGATTTCTCCCCAAAAAAATCCGAGTCCAATTTTCTGAGATGAATCCTTGGAGGAGAGATTCATCGTGATTTTCTCACTAGAAATTCACACCTCTCCCGTAACCTTGCTAAGAAAAAATGATTTCTCCCAAAAAAAATCCGAGTCCAATTTTCTGAGATGAATCCTTCGAGGAAAGATTCATTGTGATTTTCGCATTTTCCAGTGATATGTGAACATTCTATAAGAAATTCACACCTCTCCCATACCCTTGCTAAGAAAAAAATCCTAGTCCAATTTTCTGAGATGAATCCTTCGAGGAAAGATTCTTGTGATTTTCGCACTCTCCAGTGATATGTGAACGTTCTATAAGAAATTCACACCTCTCCCATAACCTTGCTAAGAAAAAATGATTTCTCCCCAAAAAAATCCGAGTCCAATTTTCTGAGATGAATCCTTCGAGGAAAGATTCATCGCGATTTTCGCACTCTCCAGTGATATGTGAACATTCTATAAGAAATTCACACCTCTCCCATAACCTTGCTAAGAAAAATGATTTCTCCCAAAAAAAACCGAGTCCAATTTTCTAAGATGAATCCTTCGAGGAAAGATTCATCGTGATTTTCGCACTTTTCAGTGATGTTAACATTCTATAAGAAATTCACACCTCTCCCATAACCTTGCTAAGAAAAAATGATTTCTCCCCAAAAAAATCCGAGTCCATTTTTCTGAGATGAATCATTCGAGGAAAGATTCATCGTAATTTTCGCACTCTCCAGTGATATGTGAACATTCTATAAGAAATTCTCACCTCTCCCATAACCTTGCTAAGAAAAATGATTTCTCCCCAAAAAAATCCGAGTCCAATTTTCTGAGATGAATCCTTCGAGGAAAGATTCATCGTGATTTTCGCACTCTCCAGTGATATGTGAACATTCTATAAGAAATTCACCTCTCGCATAACCTTGCTAAGAAAAATGATTTCTCCCAAAAAAAGTCCGAGTCCAATTTTCTGAGATGAATCCTTCGAGGAAAGATTCATCGTGATTTTCGCACTCTCCAGCGATATGTGAACATTCTATAATTAATTGACACCTCTCCCATAACCTTGCTAAGAAGAAATGATTTCTCCCCAAAAAAATCCGAGTCCAATATTCTGAGATGAATCATTCGAGGAAAGATTCATCGTGATTTTCGCACTCTCCAGTGACATGTGAACATTCCATAAGAAATTCACACCTCTCCCGTAACCTTGCTAAGAAAAAATGATTTCTCCCAAAAAAAATCCGAGTCCAATTTTCTGAGATGAATCCTTCGAGGAAAGATTCATCGTGATTTTTGCACTTTTCAGTGATATGTTAACATTCTATAAGAAATTCACACTTCTCCCATAACCTTGCTAAGAAAAAATTATTTCTCCCCAAAAAAATCCGAGTCCAATTTTCTGAGATGCATCATTCGAGGAAAGATTCATCGTGATTTTCGCACTCTCCAGTGATATGTGATCATTCTATAAGAAATTCACACCTCTCCCATAAACTTGCTAAGAAAAATGATTTCTCCCAAAAAAACCGAGTCCAATTTTCTGAGATGAATCCTTTGAGGAAAGATTCATCGTGATTTTCGCACTCTCCAGTGATATGTGAACATTCTATAAGAAATTCACACCTCTCCCATAACCTTGCTAAGAAAAAATGATTTCTCCCCCAAAAAAATCCGAGTCCAATTTT
>NW_024730380.1:0-30386 GCF_018991925.1 Homarus americanus
ACCAGGGGACTTTGCTATACTCGATCAGGGGACATTGTTATACTCTATGAGGGGGGCTTTGTTATACACGATTAGGGGGCTTTGTTATACTTGATGAGGGGCCTTTGGTATAATCGTTCAAGGGACTTTGTTATACTCGATCAGGGGACTTTGTTATACTCGATCAGGGGATATTGTTATACTCGACCAGGGGAGTTTGATATACTCGACCAGGGTCTTTGTTATACTCGATGTGGGGCCTTTGTTAAACTCGATGAGGGGCCTTTGTTATACACGACCAGGGGACTTTGTTATACTCGATTAGGGGCCTTTGTTAAACTCGATCAGGGGCCATTGTTATACTCGATCAGGGGACTTTGTTATACTTGATCAGGGAACTTTGTTATACTCGATCAGCGGACTTTGTTATACTCGATCAGGAGACTTTGTTATACTCGATGAGGGGCCTTTGTTATACTCGATTAGGGGCCTTTGTTATACTCGATCAGTGGAATTTGTTATACTCGATCAGGGGACTTTGTTATACTCGATCAGCGGACTTTGTTTTACTCGACTAGGAGACTTTGTTATACAAGATGACGGGCCTTTGTTAAACTCTATGAGGGACCTTTGTTATACTCGACCATGGGACTTTGTTATAATCGTTCAGGGGACTTTGTTATACTCGATCAGGGGACTTTGTTATACTCGATCAGGGGACTTTGTTATAATCGACCAGGGGAGTTTGTTATACTCGACCAGGGGACTTTGCTATACTCGCTCAGGGGCCTTTGTTAAACTTGATCAGGGGCCTTTGTTATACTCGATCAGGGGACTTTGTTATACTCGATCAGGGGACTATGTTATACACGATCAGCGGACTTTGTTATACTCGATCAGGAGACTTTGTTATACTCGATGAGGGGCCTTTGTTATACTCGATCAGGGGCCTTTGTTATACTCGATCAGGGGACTTTGTTATACTCAACCAGGGTTCTTTGTTATACTTGACCAGGGGAGTTTGTTATACTCGACCAGGGGACTTTGTTATACTCGATGACGGGCCTTTGTTAAACTCTATGAGGGACCTTTGTTATACTCGACCAGGGGACTTTGTTACACTCGATCGGGGGCCTTGTTAAACTCGATCAGGGGCCATTGTTATACTCGATCAGGGGACTTTGTTATACTCGATCAGGGGACTTTGTTATACTCGACCAGGTGAGTTTGTTATACTCGACCAAATGACTTTGTTATACTCAATGATGGGCCTTTGTTAAACTCGATGAGGGGCTTTTGTTATACTCGACCAGGGGACTTTGTTATACTCGATTAGGGGCCTTTGTTAAACTCGATCAGGGGCCATTGTTATACTCGATCAGGGGACTTTGTTATACTCTATCAGGGGACTTTGTTATACTCGATGAGGTGCCTTTGTTATACTCGATCAGGGGACTTTGTTATACTCGATAGAGGGGACTTTGTTATACTCGATCAGTGGACTTTCTTATAGTCGATCAGGAGACTTTGTTATACTCGATCAGCGGACTTTGTTATACTCGATCAGGAGCCTTTGTTATACTCGATGAGGGGCCTTTGTTATACTCGATCAGGGGCCTTTGTTATACTCGATCAGGGGACTTTGTTATACTCAACCAGGGTTCTTTGTTATACTTGACCAGGGGAGGTTGTTATACTCGACCAGGGGACTTTGTTATACTCAATGAGGGGCCTTTGTTAAACTCGATGAGGGACCTTTGTTATACTCGACCAGGGGACTTTGTTACACTCGATCAGCGGATTTTGTTATACTCGATCAGGAGACTTTGTTAAACTCGATGAGGGGCCTTTGTTATACTCGATAAGGGGCCTTTGTTATACTCGATCAGGGGACTTTGTTATACTCAACCAGGGTTCTTTGTTATACTCGATCAGCGGACTTTGTTATACTCGACAGGGGACTTTGTTATACTCGATGAGGGGCCTTTGTTAAACTCGATGAGGGACCTTTGTTATACTCGACCAGGGGACTTTGTTACACTCGATCAGGGGCCTTTGTTAAACTCGATCAGGGGCCATAGTTATACTCGATCAGGGGACTTTGTTATACTCGATCAGCAGATTTTGTTATACTCGATCAGGAGACTTTGTTATACTCGATGAGGGGCCTTTGTTATACTCGATCAGGGCCTTTGTTATACTCGATCAGGGGACTTTGTTATACTCAACCAGGGTTCTTTGTTCTACTTGACCACGGGAGTATGTTATACTCGACCAGGTGACTTTGTTATACTCGATGAGGGGCTTTTGTTAAACTCGTTGAGAGACCTTTGTTATACTCGACCAGGGGACTTTCTGACATTCGATCAGGGGCTTTTGTTAAACTCGATCAGGGGCCATAGTTATACTCGATCAGGGGACTTTGTTATACTCGATCAGCGGATTTTGTTATACTCGATCAGGAGACTTTGTTATACTCGATGAGGGGCCTTTGTTAAACTCGATCAGAGGCCTTTGTTATACTCGATCATGGGACTTTGTTATACTCAACCAGGGTTCTTTGTTATACTTGACCAGAGGAGTTTGTTATACTCGACCTGGTGACTTTGTTATACTCGATGAGGGGCCTTTGTTAAACTCGATGAGGGACCTTTGTTATACTCGACCAGGGGACTTTCTTACACTAGATCAGAGGCCTTTGTTAAACTCGATCAGGGGCCATAGTTATACTCGATGAGGGGACTTTGTTATTCTCGATCAGGGGACTTTGGTATACTCGACCAGGTGAGTTTGTTCTACTCGACCAGGGGACTTTGTTATACTCAATGAGGGGCCTGTGTTAAACTTGATGAGGGGCCTTTGTTATACTCGACCAGGGGACTCTGTTATACTCGATCAGAGGCCTTTGTTAAACTCGAGCAGGGGCTTTTGTTATACTCGATCAGGGGACTTTGTTATACTTGATCAGGGGACTTTGTTATACTCGATCAGCGGACTATGTTATACTCAATCAGGGGACGTTGTTATACTCGATCAGGGGCCTTTGTTATACTCGATCACGGGCCTTTGTTATACTCCATGAGGGGACTTTGTTATACTCGACCAGGGTTCTTTGTTATACTCGATCAGCGGACTTTGTTATACTCGATCAGGGGACTTTGTTATACTCGATCAGGGGATATTGTTATACTCGACCAGGAGAGTTTGATATACTCGACCAGGGGACTTTGTTGTACTCGATGAGGGGCCTTTGTTAAACTCGATGAGGGGCCTTTGTTATACTCGACCAGGGGACTTTCTTATACTCGATTTGGGGCCTTTGTTAAACTCGATCAGGGGCCATTGTTATACTCGATCAGGGGACTTTGTTATACTCTATCAGGGGACTTTGTTATGCTCGATCAGGGAGCTTTGTTATACTCGATCAGGGAACTTTGTTATACCCGATAAGGGGACTTTGTTATAATCGACGAGGGGAGTTTGTTATACTCGACCAGGGGACTTTGCTATACTCGATCAGGGGCCTTTGTTAAACTTGATGAGGGGCCTTATTTATACTCGATCAGGGGACTTTGTTATACTCGATAGAGGGGACTTTGTTATACTCGATCAGCGGACTTTGTTATACTCGATCAGGAGACTTTGTTATACTCGATGACGGGCCTTTGTTAAACTCTATGAGGGACCTTTGTTATACTTGATCAGGGGCCTTTGTTAAACTTGATCAGGGGCCTTTCTTATACTCGATCAGGGGACTTTGTTATACTCGATCAGGGGACTTTGTTATACTCGATCAGCGGATTTTGTTATACTCGATCAGGAGACTTTGTTATACTCGATGAGGGGCCTTTGTTATACTCGATCAGGGGCCTTTGTTATACTCGATCACGGGACTTTGTTATACATAACCAGGGTTCTTTGTTATACTTGACCAGGGGAGTTTGTTATACTCGACCAGGGGACTTTGTTATACTCGATGAGGGGCCTTTGTTAAACTCGATGAGGGACCTTTGTTATACTCGACCAGGGGACTTTGTTACACTCGATCAGGGGCCTTTGTTAAACTCGATCAGGGGCCTTTGTTAAACTCGATCAGGGGCCATAGTTATACTCGATTAGGGGACTTTGTTATACTCGATCAGCGGATTTTGTTATACTCGATCAGGAGACTTTGTTATACTTTGTTATACTCGATTAGGGGCCTTTGTTATACTCGATCAGGGGACTTTGTTATACTCAACCATGGTTCTTTGTTATACTTGACCAGGGGAGTTTGTTATACTCGACCAGGTGACTTTGTTATACTCGATGAGGGGCCTTTGTTAAACTCGATGAGGGACCTTTGTTATACTCGACCAGGGGACTTTCTTACACTCGATCTGGGGCCTTTGTTAAACTCGATCAGGGGCGATAGTTATACTCGATCAGGGGACTTTGTTATACTCGATGAGGGGCCTTTGTTATACTCGACCAGGTGAGTTTGTTATACTCTACCAGGGGAGTTTGATATACTCGACCAGGGGACTTTGTTATATTCGATGAGGGGCCTTTGTTAAACTCGATGAGGGGCCTTTGTTAAACTCGATGAGGGACCTTTGTTATACTCGACCAGGGGACTTTGTTACACTCGATCAGGGGCCTTTGTTAAACTCGATCAGGGGTTATACTCGATCAGTTTGTTATACTCGATCAGCGGATTTTGTTATACTCGATCAGGAGACTTTGTTATACTCGATCAGCGGATTTTGTTATACTCGATCAGGAGACTTTGTTTACTCGATGAGGGGCCTTTGTTATACTCGATCAGGGGCCTTTGTTATACTCGATCAGGGGACTTTGTTATACTCAACCAGGGTTCTTTGTTATACTTGACCAGGGGAGTTTGTTATACTCGACCAGGTGACTTTGTTATACTCGATGAGGGGCCTTTGTTAAACTCGATGAGGGACCTTTGTTATACTCGACCAGGGGACTTTCTTACACTCGATCAGGGGCCTTTGTTAAACTCGATCAGGGGCCATAGTTATACTCGATCAGGGGACTTTGTTATACTCGATCAGCGGATTTTGTTATACTCGATCAGGAGACTTTGTTATACTCGATCAGGGGACGTTGTTATTCTCGATCAGGGAACTTTGTGATACTCATCCAGGGGGCTTTGTTATTCTCCATCAGGGGACTTTGTCTTACTCGATCAGGGCCCTTTGCTATACTCGACCGGGGGACTTTGTTATAATCGGTTAGGGGACTTTGGTATGCTCGACCTAGGGACTTTGTTATACTCGATCAGGGACTTTGTTATACTCGACAAGGGGCCTTTGTTATACTCGATTAGGGGATTTGTTATACTCGATAAGGGGACTTTGTTATACTCGATAAGGGGAATTTTTTATACTCGATAAGGGGACTTTGTTAGACTCGAACAGGGGACTTTGTTATACTCGACCAGGGGACGTTGTTATCCTCGATTAGGCGGCTTTGTTATACTTGTTCAGGGGACTTTCTTATACTCGATTAGAGGCCTTTTTTGGACTCGATTAGGGGACTTTGTTATACCCGAGCAGGGGGCTTTGTTATACTCGACCAGAAGAATTTGTTATATTCGATCAGGTGATATGTTATACTCGATCAGGGGACTTTGTTATTCTCGATCAGAGGACTTTGTTATACTCGACGAGGGGCCTTTTTATACTCGATTAGAAAACTTTGTTATACTCGACCAGGAGACTTTGTGATACTCGATCAGGGGACTTTGTTATACTCCACCAGGGACTTTGTTATATTCGATCAGGGGATATGTAATACTCGATCAGGGGACTTTGTTATACTCGATCAGAGGACTTTGTTATACTCGTCCAGAGGGATTTGTTATACTCGATCAGGGGACTTTGTTATATTCGATCAGGGGTTTTTGTCTTACTCGATCAGGGCCTTTGTTATACTTGACCAGGGAACTTTGTTTCACTCGATCATGGCCCTTTGCTATACTCGACCAGGGGACTTTGTTATAATCGATCAGGGGACTTTGTTATGCTCGATCTGGGACTTTGTTATACTCGATCAGTGGACTTTCCTATATTTGACCAATGGACTTTGCTATACTCGATGAGGGGCCTTTGTTATACTCGATGAGGGGACTTTGTTATACTCGACCAGGGGACTTTGTTATACTTGATTAGGGGACTTTGTTATACTCGTCCAGGGGGCTTTGTTATACTCGATCAGGGGACTTTGTTATACTCGATCAGGGGACTTTGTTATACTCGATAAGGCGGCTTAGTTATACTCGATCAGGGGACTTTTTTATACTCGAACAGAAGACTTTGTTATATTTGATTAGGGGACTTTGTTATACTCCACCAGGGGACTTTTTTATACTTGACCAATGGACTTTGTTATACTCATTGAGGGGCCTTTGTTATACTCGATCAGGGGACTTGGTTATACACGACCAGGGGACTTTGTTATATGCGATCAGGGATCATTTTTATTCTCGACCAGTGGACTTTGTTATACTCGATCAGGGGATATGTTTTACTCGATCAGGGGTCTTTGTTGTTCTCAACCAGAGGACTTTGTTATACTCGATCAGGGGACTTTGTTATACTCAATCAGGGGACTCTGTTATACTCGATTAGGGGCCTTTGTTATACTCGATGAGGGATGCTTTGTTATACTCGACCAGGGGACTTTGCTATACCCGACCAGGGGAATTTGTTATACTCGACGAGGGGACTTTTTTATACTTGATCAGGGGACTTTGTCATACTCGATCAGTGGTCTTTCCTATATTTGACCAATGGACTTTGCTATACTCGATGAGGGGCCTTTGTTGTACTCGATCACTGGGCTTTGTTATACACGACCAGGGGACTTTGTTATACTCGTTCAGGGGTCTTTGTTATCCTCGACCAGAGGACTTTGTTATACTCGATCAGGGGATATGTTATACTCGATCAGGGGACTTTGTTTTACTCGATTAGGGGACTTTGTTATACTTGATCATAGGACTTTGTTATACTCAACCAGGGGCCTTTGTTATACTCGATTAGAAAACTTTGTTATACTCGACCAGGGGACTTTGTTATAATCCACCAGGTACTTTTTTATACTCGATCAGGGGATATGTTTTACTCGATCAGGGGACTTTGTTATACTCGGTTCAGGGGACTTTGTTATACTCGTCCAGGGGGCTTTGTTATACTAGGATCAGGGGACTTTGTTATGCTTGATCAGGGGACTTTGTCTTACTCGATCAGGGCCCTTTGTTATACTCGACCAGGGGACTTTGTTATAATCGATTAGGGGACATTGTTATGCTCGATCTGGGGACTTTGTTAAGCTGGGCCAGGAGCCGTTGTTATACTCTATCAGGGGATATGTTATACTTGATCAGGGGACTTTGTTATACTCGATTAGGGGACTTTGTTATACTCGATGAGGGAACTTTCTTATACTCGTCTAGGGGGCTTTGTTATACTCGATCAGAGGACATTTGTTACACTCGATCAGGGAACTTTGTTATACTCGACCAGGGGCCTTTGTTATACTCGATTAGGGGACTTTGTTATACTCGATAAGGGGACTTTGTTATACTCGATAAGGGGAATGTGTTATACTAGATTAGGTGACTTTGTTAGACTCGAACAGGGGACTTTGTTATACTCGACCATGGGCCTTTGTTATACTCGATTAGGCGGCTTTGTTATACTCGATCAGGGGACCTTCTTATACTCGATGAGGGGCCTTTGTTATACTCGATGAGGGGCCATTGTTATACTAGATCAGGGGACTTTGTTATACTCGATTAGAGGCCTTTTTTGGACTCGATAAGGGGACTTTGTTATACTCGAGCAGGGGGCTTTGTTATACTTGATCAGGGGACTTTGTTATACTCGATCAGGAGGCTCTGTTATACTCGATCAGTGGACTTTGCTGCACTCGACCAGGGGACTTTGTTATACTCGATTAGGGAACTTTGTTATACACGACCAGAGGACTTTTTTATACTCGACCAGAGGACTTTGTTATCCACAATCAGGGAATATGTTATACTTGATCAAGGGACTTTGTTATACTCGATTAGGGGACTTTGTTATACTCGACCAGGGGACTTTGTTATACTCGATCAGGGGACTTTTTTATACTCGACCAGAGGACTTTGTTATCCCCAATCAGGAAATATGTTATACTTGATCAAGGGACTTTGTTATACTCTAAAGGTGACTTTGTTATACTCGATCAGGGGGCTTTGTTATACTCGATTAGTGGCCTTTGTTATACTCGATGAGGGGGCTTTGTTATACTCGACCAGGGGACTTGCTATAATCGACCAGAGGACTTTTTTATACTCGATCAGGGGACTTTGTTACACTGGACCAGGGGACATTTTTATACTTGATTAGGGTACTTCGTTTTACTCGACCAGGGGAGTTTTGTTATACTTGATCAGGGGACTTTTGTTACACTCGATCAAGGGACTTTGTTATACTCGACGAGGGGCCTTTATCATACTCGACCAGAGGACTTTGTTATACTCGATCAGAGGATATGTTATACTCGATCAGGGGGCTTTGTTATACTCGATGAGGGGACTTTGCTATACTCGACCAGGGGACTTTGTTATACTCGATCAGGGGACTTTGTTATACTCGACCAGGGGACTTTTTTATACTTGATCAGGGGACTTTGTCATACTCGATCTGTGGACTTTCCTATATTTGACCAATGGACTTTGTTATACTCGATGAGGGGCCTTTGTTATACTCGATCAGGGGACTTTGTTATACTTGATTAGGGGACTTTGTTATACTCGATCAGGGGACTTTGTTACACTGGACCAGGGGACATTTTTATACTCTATGAGGGGACTTTGCTATACTGGACCAGGAGACTTTGTTATACTCGATCAGGGAACGTTGTTATACTCGATCATTGAACTTTGTTATACTCGAACAGGGACCTTTGTTATACTCGATTAGGGGACTTTGTTATACTCGATAAGGGGCCATTTTATATTCGATAAGGGGAATTTGTTATACTCGATAAGGGGACTTTGTTAGACTCGAACAGGGGACTTTGTTATACTGGACCAGGGGACTTTGTTATACTCGATTAGGCGGCTTTGTTATACTCGATCAGGGGACTTTCTTATACTCGATGAGGGGCCTTTTTTATTCTCGATCAGGTTCCTTTGTTATACTAGATCAGGGGACTTTGTTATAATCGATGAGGGGCCTTTATTCGCGATCAGGTTCCTTTGTTATACTTGATCAGAGGACTTTGTTATACTCGATTAGAGGCCTTTTATGGACTCGATCAGGGGACTTTGTTATACTCATGCAGGGGGCTTTTGTTATACTCGATCAGGGGACTTTGTTATAATCGATGAGGAGGCTTTGTTATACTCGATCAGGGGACTTTGCTACACTCGACCAGGGGACTTTGTTATACTGGAGTAGGGGACTTTGTTATAGTCGATCAGGGGATTTTGTCTTACTCGATCAGGGCCTTTCTTATACTCGACCAGGGGACTTTGTTATAATCGATCAGGGGACTTTGTTACGCTCGATCTGGGGACTTTGTTGTACTGGGCCAAGAGACTTTGTAATACTCGATCAGGGAACGTTGTTATACTCGTCCAGAGGGCTTTGTTATACTTGATTAGGGGACTTTGTTATACTCGATAAGGGGACTTTGTTATTCTCGATCAGGGGACTTTTGTTACACTCGATCAGGGAACTTTGTTATACTCGACCAGGGACCTTTGTTATACTCGATTAGGGGACTTTGTTATACTCGATATGGGGACTTTGTTATACTCGATCAGGGGACTTTGTTATACTCGACCAGGGTACTTTATTATACTTGATTCAGGGGACTTTGTCATACTAGATCTGTGGACTTTCCTATATTTGACCAATGGACTTTGCTATACTCGATGAGCGTCCTTTGTTATACTCGATCAGGGGACTTTGCTATACTTGATTAGGGGACTTTGTTATACTCGATCAGGGGACTTTGTTAAACTGGACCAGGGGACATTTTTATACACGATTAGGGGACTTTGTTATTCTCGATCAGGGGACTTTTGTTACACTCGATCAGGGAACTTTGTTATACTCGACCAGGGACCTTTGTTATACTCGATTAGGGGACTTTGTTATACTCGATATGGGGACTTTGTTATACTCGAAAAGGGGAATTTTTTATATTCGATAAGGGTTTTTGTTAGACTCGAACAGGGGACTTTGTTGTACTCGATCACGGAACTTTGTTATACTCATCCAGGGGGCTTTGTTATACTCGATCAGGGGACTTTCTTATACTCAATCAGGGGATTTAGTCTTACACGATCAGGGCCCTTTGCTATACTCGACCGGGGGACTTTGTTATAATCGATCAGGAGGCTTTGTTATACTCGATCAGGGGACTTTGCTAAACTCGACCAGGGTACTTTGTTATACTCGAGCAGGGGGCTTTGTTATACTCGATTAGGGGACTTTGTTATACTCGATCAGGAGGCTTTGTTATACTCGATCAGGGGACTTTGCTATGCTCGATCATGGGAACTTTTTTATACTTGACCAATGGACTTTGTTATCCTCGATGAGGGGACTTTGTTATACTCGACCAAGGGACTTTGTTATACTCGATCAGGGGACTTTTTTATACTCGACCAGAAGACTTTGTTATACTCTATCAGGGGACTTTGTTATACTCGATCAGGGGACTTTGTTATACTCGATTAGGGGCCTTTGTTATACTCGATGAGGGGGCTTTGTTATACTCGACCCGGGGACTTTGCTATAATCGATGAGGGGCCTTTGTTATACTCGACCAGAGGACTTTGTTATACTCGATCGGGGGACTTTGTTATACTCGATGAGTGGACTTTCCTATATTTGACCAATGGACTTTGCTATACTCGATGAGGGGCCTTTGTTATACTCGATCAGGGGACTTTGTTATATTTGACCAGGAGACTTTGTTATACTCGATCAGGGAACGTTGTTATACTCGATCAGGGAACTTTGTTATACTCATCCAGGGGGCTTTGTTATTTTCCATCAGGGGACTTTGTTATACTCGATTAAAGGCCTTTTTTGGACTCGATCAGGGGATTTTGTTATACTCGAGCAGGGGGCTTTGTTATACTCGATCAGGGGACTTTTTCATACTCGATCAGGAGGCTTTGTTATACTCGATCAGGGGACTTTGCTAAACTCGACCAGGGGACTTTGTTATACTCGAGCAGGGGGCTTTGTTATACTCGATTAGGGGACTTTGTTATACTCGATCAGGAGGCTTTGTTATACTCGATCAGGGGACTTTGCTATGCTCGATCATAGGAACTTTTTTATACTTGACCAATGGACTTTGTTATCCTCGATGAGGGGACTTTGTTATACTCGACCAGGGGACTTTGTTTTACTCGATCAGGGGACTTTTTTATACTCGACCAGAGGACTTTGTTATACTCTATCAGGGGACTTTGTTATACTCGATCAGGGGACTTTGTTATACTCGATTAGGGGCCTTTGTTATACTCGATGAGGGGGCTTTGTTATACTCGACCCGGGGACTTTGCTATAATCGACCAGGGGACATTGTTATACTCGTTTAGGGGACTTTGTTATACTACACCAGGGGACTTTTTTTTACTTGATCAGGGGACTTTCTCATACTTGACCAGAGGCCATTTATACTCGATGAGGGGCCTTTGTTATACTCGATCAGGGGACATTGTTAAACTCGACCAGGGGACTTTCGTATATTCGATCAGGGGACTTTGTTATACTCCACCAGGGACTTTGTTATACTCGATCAGAGGACTTTGTTATACTCGACTAGGGGACTTTTTATATTCGATCAGGGGATATGCTATACTCGACCAGGGGACTTTGTTATACACGATTAGGGGACTTTGTTATACTCGATGAGGAAACTTAGTCTTACTCGATCAGGGCCCTTTGTCATACTCGTCCAGAGGACTTTGTTATAATCGATTAGGGGACTTTGTTATGCTCGATCTGGGGACTTTGTTAAACTAGGCCAGGAGACGTTGTTTTACTCGATCAGGGGACTTTTTTTTACTCGATGAGAGGACTTTGTTACACTGGACCAAGGGACATTTTTATACTCGATTAGGGGACTTTGTTATACTCGATAAGGGGACTTTGTTTTACTGGACCAGGAGACTTTGTTATACTCGATCAGGGGACCTTTGTTATACTCGATCAGGGAACGTTGTTATACTCGATCAGGGGACTTTGTCTTACTCGATCAGGGCCCTTTGCTATACTCGACCGGGGGACTTTGTTATAATCGATTAGGGGACTTTGGTATGCTCGACCTAGGGACTTTGTTATACTCGATCAGGGACTTTGTTATACTCGACCAGGGGCCCTTGTTATACTCGATTAGTGGACTTTGTTAAACTCGATAAGGGGACTTTGTTATACTCGATAAGGGGAATTTGTTATACTCGATGAGGGGACTTTGTTAGACTCGAACAGGTGACTTTGTTATACTCGACCAGGGGACGTTGTTATACTTGATTAGGCGGCTTTGTTATACTTGATCAGGGGACTTTCTTATTCTCGATTAGAGGCCTTTTTTGGACTCGATTAGGGGACTTTGTTATACTCGAGCAGGGGGCTTTGCTATACTCGACAAGGGGACTTTGTTATACTCGATGAGGAGGCTTTGTTATACTCGATTACGGGACTTTGCTATACTCGACCAGGGGACTTTGTTATACTCGACCAGGGATCTCTTTTATACTTGACCAATGGACATTGTTATTCTCGATGAGGGTCCTTTGTTATACTCGATGAGGGAACTTTGTTATACTCGACCAGGGGACTTTGTTATACTCGATCAGGGGACTTTTTTATACTCGACCAGAGGACTTTATTATACTCAATCAGGGGATATGTTATACTCGATCAGGGGACTTTGTTATACTCATCCAGGGGAATTTGTTATACTAGATCAGGGGACTTTTTTATACTCGATGAGGAGGCTTTGTTATACTCGATCAGGGGACTTTGCTAAACTCGACCAGGGGACTTTGTTATACTCGAGCTGGGGGCTTTGTTATACTCAATTAGGGGACTTTGTTATACTCGATCAGGGGACTTTGTTATACTTGATTAGGGGACTTTGTTATACTCGATCAGGGGACTTTGTTACACTGGACCAGGGGACATTTTTATACTCGATTAGGGGACTTTGTTATTCTCGATCAGGGGACTTTTGTTACACTCGATCATGGAACTTTGTTATACTCGACCAGGGACCTTTGTTATACTCGATTAGGGGACTTTGTTATACTCGATATGGGGACTGTTATACTCGAAAAGGGGAATTTTTTATATTCGATAAGGGTTTTTGTTAGACTCGAACAGGGGACTTTGTTATACTCGACCAGGGGCCTTTGTTATACTCGATTAGGGGCCTTTATTATACTAGATTAGGGGACTTTGTTATACTCGATTAGAGGCCTTTGTTATATTCGATGAGGAGGCTTTGTTATACTCGACCAGAGGACTTGCTATAGTCGACCAGGGGACTTTTTTATACTCGATCAGGGGACTTTGTTACACTGGAACAGGGGACATTTTATACTCGATTAGGGGACTTTGTTTTACTCGATCAGGGGACTTTGCTATACTCGATCAGGGGACTTTGTTATACTCGATCACGGAACTTTGTTATACTCATCCAAGGGGCTTTGTTATACTCGATCAGGGGACTTTCTTATACTCAATCAGGGGATTTTGTCTTACACGATCAGGGCCCTTTGCTATACTCGACCGGGGGACTTTGTTATAATCGATCAGGGGACTTTGGTATGCTTGATCTAGGGACTTTGTTATACTGGGCCAGGGGACTTTTTTATACTCGATGAAGGGACTTTGTTACACTGGACCAGGGGACATTTTTATTCTCGATTAGGGACTTTGTTATCCTCGATCAGGGGACTTTGTTATACTGGACCAGGAGACTTTGTTATACTCGATCAGGGAACGTTGTTATACTCGATCAGGGAACTTTGTTATACTCATCCAGGGGGCTTTGTTATTTTCCATCAGGGGACTTTGTTATACTCGATCAGGGGACTTTGGTATGCTCGACCGGGGGACTTTGTTATAATCGATTAGGGGACTTTGGCATGCTCGATCTAAGGACTTTGTTATACTCGATCAGGGACTTTGTTATACTCGATAAGGGGAATTTGTTTTACTCGATAAGTGGACTTTGTTAGACTCGAACAGGGGACTTTGTTATACTTGACCAGGGGACTTTGTTATTCTCGATTAGGCGCCTTTGTTATACTCGATCAGGCGACTTTCTTATACTCGATTAGAGGCCTTTTTTATACTCGATCAGGGGACTTTGTTATACTCGATCAGGAGGCTTTGTTATACTCGATTAGGGGACTTTGTCTTACTCGCTCAGGGCCCTTTGCTATACTGGACCGGGGACTTTGTTATAATCGATCAGGGGACTTTGGTATGCTTGATCTAGGGACTTTGTTATACTGGGCCAGGGGACTTTTTTATACTCGATCAGGGGACTTTGTTACACTGGACTAGGGGACATTTTTATACTCAATTAGGGGACTTTGTTACACTCGATGAGGGACTTTGTTATACTCGACCAGGGCCTTTGTTATACTCGATTAGGAGACTTTGTTGTACTCGATAAGGGGACTTTGTTACTCGATAAGGTGAATTTGTTATAATCGATAAGGGAGCTTTGTTAGACTCGAACAGGGGACTTTGTTATACTCGACCAGGGGACTTTGTTATGCTCGATTAGGGGACTTTGTTATACGATGAGGGGCCTTTGTTACACTCGATCAGGGGCCTTTGTTATACTAGATCAAGGGACTTTGTTATACTCGATTAAAGTCCTTTTTTGGACTCGAACAGGGGACTTTGTTATACTCGATCAGGGGACTTTGTTATACTCGATCAGGAGGCTTTGTTATACTCGATCAGGGGACTTTGTTATACTCGATCAGGAGTGTTACGAGTTGGGGATTTAGAATATAGTTATACGTCTACCCAGATCCCAACAGGTAACAACATAAAAAAAAAACAAAGACAATCGGACTATAAAAGGGTAGACAAAGGATGCGAGTTTTCGTGGTGTATAATAAAGTACCATGAATTCCTAACAAAAATATTCAGCTTATAAATTACCCTTAACCAAACTTAACCTAAACATTAACAGTATATACATATTAATACAACATAAACCATTTTGAAGCAAGTGGACGTGGGGGAGGCAATACAAGATAAAAGTACTTAAGTGAGGAGCTGAGATGGCTGACGAGTAAGGCTGAGTATTGTAGAAGACGGTAGGTAGTCACTGCGACGTAGGTTTAGAGGATAGATGATCCTCTGGTCACTTCCCATAGCCAAGTGCTCTCTCCTCGAATTGGAGCTGACAAAGAAGACTTTGAGGAGGTGACGCAACAACCAGGATATGGAGAAGGGAAACCCCGGAGTGTTAACTAAGACGAGTCATACTCGTGTCTCGTCCCTAGATGGCGTTGCTCGTGGTGCTGGGTAGGTAGTTCAGGACAATAGATGGCGTGGTTCGTAGTGCTGGGTGGAGGGGTTCGTAACACACCCCCCCTCCAAAGACCTCCGTAGCGCGGTCGCGAAGGAGGTGATCAACTGGTGCATCTGGAGAGTAGCTGCTGCATTTCCACTGGAGCTCGGGATAAGGAGTCTGCAATCAGGTTGTCGACCCCCTTTATGTGCCGGACTTGTAGATTATAGGGCTGGGTGAGGAGAGCCCAGCGGAGGATTCGCTGGTTGGAGGTCTTGTTGGTTTGGATGAACGTGAGTGGGTTATGGTCGGTGAAGACTAGGGTTGTTTGTGGGCAAGACTGGAGGTAACATTCAATCTTCTTTATTGCCAACACCAGAGCCAGGGCCTCCTTCTCTATGGTCGAGTAGTTGGTCTGATGTTTTTTCAACTTGGCGGAGTAATACGCCACAGGGTGAAGAACATCAGTGGTTGGGTCGGGTTGTAGGAGCACAGCCCCCACTCCGACACCACTAGCGTCGATTTGCAGATGGAAGGGCGAGGTGTAGTCAGGGGGGTGGACTACAGGCTTGGAGGCAAGGAAGGCTTTGAGGCGGTGGAAAGACTGGTCGCACTTCTGGTTCCAGATGTAAGGGACCGCAGAACTGGTAAGGTCTGTGAGGGGTCCGGCCACGCTGGAGAAGTTACTGCAGAACCGACGGTAGTAGCCGCACATCCCAAGGAAGCGCATGAGTTCCTTCCTCGTCCTTGGAGTGGGGAAGGACAAGATGGCTCTAACGTTTGCGTCCTTGGGTCTCACCATACCATGCCCAACGATATGTCCCAGGTAAGTCACTGAGGCCCGGCCAAAAGCAGATTTAGCCAGGTTTATGGTGAATCCAGTCTCTTGCAGTCGTGCAAACAGTATCTCCAAACGCACCAGATGTTCGTCCCAGCTGTCCGACACCACCACCAGGTCATCCAGGTAGGCGAACGTCCCACCTAGGTCCTGAATAAGGTAGTTGATGGCCCTCTGGAATGTGGCCGGAGCATTAGAAAAGCCAAACGCCATAACCAAATATTGAAAAAGACCAAATGGAGTTATAAATGCCGAGATTATTTTTGCCCTATCCGTGAGTCCCACTTGATAATATCCTTTCAATAAGTCCACCGTACTGATAAATTTGGCACAGCCTATGCTGTCTATTATATCTTCAATCAAAGGTAAAGGGTAGGAGTCTGAGACAGTGACCTGGTTCACTTTACGATAATCGGTACAGAAACGAAAAGTGCCATCGGGTTTTGGAATGAGAAGGCAAGGTGAAGCCCAGGGGGAGGTACTAGGCTCAGCTAAGTTATGTTTTAACAAAAAGTCTACCTCCTTTTTCATAATCTCTCTTTTTTGTGGATTTAGTCGATAGGCTGATTGCCTAATGGGTTGTACATCATCTGAGATTAGCTTAATATCATGTTTAAGTATATTGCAAAACCCTGGGAGGTCTGACGTGACTTTAGGAAATGTTGATAATAACTTAGTGAGATCTTTTGCTTGAGATGGATTCAGAACAGAAAAATACTCATCCAAGTTGTTGAGTATGTGACTGTTAGCAGGGTTTTCTTTAGGTAGAGGGAAGTCTAAATTCTCCAATAGGTCCATGTCATCTGTCTCCGGCTCCGGCCCTGACAAAACCGTGTGCAATACAGGTTGACTTATAGCCTCTGGGATGTCTTCCTCTGACTGCCTGGAATGGTAAAGTTTCACGAGATTAATGTGAACAAGTTGTGAATCTTTTCTGCGATCAGGAGTATGGACTATATAGTTGAGGGGAGATAGTTTATTAGCATTGACTTGAAAGTTTTGATGGAACCGTTCCAAGCAACCTTGGGACGGTGGGTGGTAAGCCGAAGATGTACAATGGTCCACACTGGGGTCTTTCATCACCTGTTTGAACAAAGATGGATCAGATTGTTGGGCTGTAATGAGCTCATCCTTACTAATGGTCTTATTGTACACATTTTCTGTGGGTAGTAAGATATTGGAGGTGGTTTCAGATGAAGAGGGCCCATTTCGCACACTCTGTGACCGGGTGACAGCACAAGATGGGAAAAGATGAGGAATAGTTTCTTTAAGGTCAGTGGTGGAGTTGACAGGTAAGGGAGAGTCGACTGTCTTTATGTTAGGAACCACTAGATCTCCTACCAAGTCATTACCCAATAATAAATGAATGCCGCACACAGGCATTGGGTCTTTCCTAATGGCTATTTGCACTTCCCCAGTAATCAAGGGACATTGGAGGTGCACTTTAGCTAAAGGATAGGAAGAATGGGATGAGAGATCTGAAATTAGAACACTCTCATTAGTAAATGCGGTAGATATATCAGGAATGACGTTAAACAGGAGGATAGATTGTGCTGCGCCCGTATCACGTAGTATACGAATAGGGAAAGAACGAGACCCCTCTATGATTGAAATTTTTCCCTCATAGGTGAATGAAGAGAAGAGATCCTGATGGGGCCTTTCCACATTGGTATTTGCTATTGGTTTGGATTTGGGATCCAGGGAACTACTTTTAGCAATTCGACACTTTGGGTGTTTACAATTCTGGATCGTATGGCCTGGTTTTTACAGTAAGAACAAGTAAGCTTGGGTGCATCGGGGAAAGTAGGTGTGGGACCTTTCGACCTACCACTCACGTTCCCAAGGTTATCATCAGAGGAGGACCTAACATGTCGGGAAGTACCACGTTCTCTACTGCCCAGTGACTCCACCAACAAAGCGTACGCATCAGCCAGCTCAGCAGCACGCCCTAAATTAACCTCTCCACGCTCCTCCACATGCTTCAAGATGTGAAATGGTATCTTGCTCTTCCACTCCTCCAGGACTACCAAATTTAACAAATCCTGAAATGTGGAGGTCTCTGTAACCTCTAACCACTTCTTAAAAACCTAAGCTTTTCTTGAGCAAACTCAACAAGGTGTGGGAAAATGGTTTGGTTAGTTTACGAAACTTCTGCCGGTATCAGTCTACGTTATAGCCTTACCATATAATTTAGGAACTAACACTGACACCCACTGGTCCTTTGGCCACTCATTCTTCCCGGCTATTTTCTCAAAAGTCCTAAATGACCCGTCCATATCGGATTCATCAAACCCGGGAACAAGGGAAGAAGCAGTAGCAGGGTTAAAAGCAGCTAGTTTCTCTCTTAATGCCACTTCTTTTGATCTAAACTCCGATGTTAAGGTGACTTCTATCTCTCTTACCTGTAGTTCTTTCAGTCTAACCTCCTGCTCCAACTTGGCCCGTTCCATCATTTCCTCATGCTCCAACTTTTGCTCCAACTTGGCCTGTTCCAACTTGGCCTGTTCCGACCTTTCTTCAGGCTCCAACTTGGCCTGCTGCTCCAACTTGGCCTGTTCCAACTCTAGTTCTTTCATTTTGATTTGGAACTCGAACCTAGCTCGTTCTAGTTCTAAGGCGTCTACTCTTTGTGTTTTTTCTTGAGGGCTAGCCAGACCTGAAGCAACTTCTGAGTGAGGAGGGGTGGTGGATAGTGGTTGAAGTTTCTTGGACATGGGCGTTAATCTGTCAACAGCGGATTCTTTTAAAACTTCATGTTGAACCAGCACTTCAATCACATGATTTTTTAACATTTCCTTAGTCAGTTGCTGTGAAAATGGGATATTATAATAGTTGGCTATTTCTTTCCATTCTTTCTTCAGGATATTAACACGTAATTTAGCTACGGAAGGATTTTCAATAAAATCCTGGAGATCAAAACCTGAGGTGGCCATTGTTAAGAAAAATAGGATAAATTAACTAATGGTCCAAAGATAAGATAAGTGGATAACACTAGAAAATATCACGGCAGTGGATAACCAGAAAGTCCCGAAAACTAACCAAGTTATACCTAGGGAAATTACACTTATGATTATTGTTCTTCTGAGAAGATCCTTAGATAAGGATAAGAGACTTGAGAGAGGTAGGGCGTATTACGGCATAAATATACAGATCCGGATTAACAACCCTGATATACTTGAAAGAGGAAGGGCGTATTACGGCATTAATATAAAGATCCGGATTAACAACCCTGATATACTTGAAAGAGGAAGGGCGTATTACGGCATTAATATAAAGATCCGGATTAACAACCCTGATAAATGGTATGATTGACCCCGAATGAGATCATGAGAAGAACAATAATGGAGGCTTTATAATTATGGGGTCCTGGTAGAGCGGGGCGTCCCAAGATATCACTTCACCGTAAACTAGTGACTATGGAACAGCCTACTCTGGAGTGAGGGCACGGCATTAAACAGATCCGGATTCTTCCCTACACTCGATAAGACTTACTACACAACTGCCACGTGTAATAACAGGTAAGCCTTATGACACTTGGAACCTAATATCCTACGGCTGTCACTCTTACTGTACGATAATACTAATATATGCACACACATATGAAGGAAACTTTAAACTACCGTAAAGCAATTGTGAACAGAAGTGACTGGGAGGAATAATTAACACTGAGTAACAAGGGAGGAAGGAATATGGTACTTAAGGTCGTGTCCTGTCACGGTCGCCATTTGTTACGAGTTGGGGATTTAGAATATAGTTATACGTCTACCCAGATCCCAACAGGTAACAACATAAAAACAAACAAAGACAATCGGACTATAAAAGGGTAGACAAAGGATGCGAGTTTTCGTGGTGTATAATAAAGTACCATGAATTCCTAACAAAAATATTCAGCTTATAAATTACCCTTAACCAAACTTAACCTAAACATTAACAGTATATACATATTAATACAACATAAACCATTTTGAAGCAAGTGGACGTGGGGGAGGCAATACAAGATAAAAGTACTTAAGTGAGAAGCTGAGATGGCTGACGAGTAAGGCTGAGTATTGTAGAAGACGGTAGGTAGTCACTGCGACGTAGGTTTAGAGGATAGATGATCCTGTGGTCACTTCCAAGAGCCAAGTGCTCTCTCCTCGAATTGGAGCTGACAAAGAAGACTTTGAGGAGGTGACGCAACAACCAGGATATGGAGAAGGGAAACCCCGGAGTGTTAACTAAGACGAGTCATACTCGTGTCTCGTCCCTAGATGGCGTTGCTCGTGGTGCTGGGTAGGTAGATCAGGACAATAGATGGCGTGGTTCGTAGTGCTGGGTGGAGGGGTTCGTAACAGGAGGCTTTGTTATACTCGATTAGGAGACTTTGCTATGCTCGATCATGGGAACTTTTTTATACTTGACCAATGGACTTTGTTATACTCGATGAGGGGACTTTCTTATACTCGACCAGGGGACTTTGTTATACTCGATCAGGGGACTTTTTATACTCGACCAGAGGACTTTGTAATACTCTATCAGGGGACTTTGTTATACTCGATCAGGAGACTTGTCTATGCTCGATCATGGGAACTTTTTTATACTTGACCAATGGACTTTGTTATACTCGATGAGGGGACTTTGTTATACTCATCCAGGAGACTTTGTTATACTCGATCAGGGGACTTTGTTATATGCGATCAGGAGACTTTGTTATACTCGATTAGGAACCTTTGTTATACTCTTCCAGGGGGGCTTTGTTATACTAGGATCAGGGGACTTTGTTATACTCGATGAGGGGACTTAGTCTTACTCGATCAGCGCCCTTTGTTATACTCGACCAGGGGACTTTGTTATAATCGATTAGGGAACTTTGTTATGCTCGATCTGGGGACTTTGTTAAACTAGGCCAGGGAGACATTGTTATACTCGATCAGGGGATATGTTATACTCGATCAGGGGACTTTGTTATACTGGACCAGGGGACTTTGTTATATTCGATCAGGGGACTTTGTTATACTCGATCAGGGAACTTTGTTATACTCATCCAGGGGGCTTTGTCATACTCGATCAGGGGGCTTTGTCATACTCGATCAGGGGACTTTCTTATACTCAATCAGGGGATTTTGTCTTACACGATCAGGGCCCTTTGCTATACTCGACAGGGGGACTTTGTTATAATCGGTCAGGGGACTTTGGTATGCTCGATCTAGGGACTTTGTTATACTGGGCCAGGGGACGTTTTTATACTCGATGAAGGGACTTTGTTACATTGGACCAGGGGACATTTTTATTCTCGATTAGGGGACTTTGTTATCCTCGATCAGGGACTTTGTTATACTGGACCAGGAGACTTTGTTATACTCGATCAGGGAACGTTGTTATACTCGATCAGGGAACTTTGTTATACTCATCCAGCCGGGCTTTGTTATTTTCCATCAAGTGACTTTGTTATACTCGATCAGGGGACTTAGGTATGCTCGACCGGGGGACTTTGTTATAATCGATTAGGGGACTTTGGTATGCTCGATCTAGGGACTTTGTTATACTCGATCAGGGACTTTGTTATACTCGATAAGGGGACTTTGTTATACTCGATAAGGGGAATTTGTTTTACTCGATAAGGGGACTTTGTTAGACTCGAACAGGGGACTTTGTTATACTTGACCAGGGGACTTTGTTATACTCGATTAGGCGGCTTTGTTATACTCGATCAGGGGACTTTCTTATACTCGATTAGAGGCCTTTTTTAGACTCGATCAGGGGACTTTGTTATACTCGAGCAGGGAGCTTTGTTATAATCGATCAGGGGACTTTGTTATACTCAATCTGGAGGCTTTGTTATACTCGACTAGGGGACTTTACTATACTCAACCAGGGGACTTTGTTATACTCGAGCAGGGGGCTCTGTTATACTCGATTAGGGGACTTTGTCTTACTCGCTCAGGGCCCTTTGCAATACTGGACCGGGGACTTTGTTATAATCGATCAGGGGACTTTGGTATGCTTGATCTAGGGACTTTGTTATACTGGGCCAGGGGACTCTTTTATGCTCGATCAGGGGACTTTGTTACACTGGACCAGTGGACATTTTTAAACTCGATTAGGGGACTTCGTTACACTCGATGAGGGACTTTGTTATACTCGACCAGGGCCTTTGTTATACTCGATTAGGGGACTTTGTTGTACTCGATAAGGGGACTTTGTTACTCGATAAGGTGGTATTTGTTATAATCGATAAGGGGGCTTTGTTAGACTCGAACAGGGGACTTTGTTATACTCGACCAGGGGACATTGTTATGCTCGATTTGGGGACTTTGTTATACTCGATGAGGGGCCTTTGTTACACTCGATTAGGGGCCTTTGTTATACTAGACCACTTGAATTTGTTATACTCGATTAAAGGCCTTTTTTGGACTCGATCAGGGGACTTTGTTATACTGGAGCAGGGGGCATTGTTATATTCAATCAGGGGACTTTGTTATACTCGATCAGGAGGCTTTGTTATACTCGACCAGGGGACTTTGTTATACTCGAGCAGGGGGCTTTGTTATACTCGATTAGGGGACTTTGTTATACTCGATGAGGAGGCTTTGTTATACTCGTTCAGGGGACTTTGCTATGCTCGATCATGGGAACTTTTTTATACTTGACCAATGGACTTTGTTATACTCGATGAGGGGACTTTGTTATATTCGACTAGGGGACTTTGTTATACTCGATCAGGGGACTTTTTTATACTCGACCAGAGGACTTTGTTATACTCTATCAGGGGACTTTGTTATACTCGATAAGGGGACTTTGTTATACTAGATTAGGGGCCTTTGTTATACTCGATGAGGGGGCTTTGTTATACTCGACCCGGGGACTTTGCTATAATCGACCAGGGGACTTTGTTATACTCGTTTAGGGGACTTTGTTATACTAGACCAGGGGACTTTTTTATACTTAATCAGGGGACTTTCTCATACTAGACCAGAGGCCATTGTTATACTCGATCGGGGGACTTTGTTATACTCGATGAGTGGACTTTCCTATATTTGACCAATGGACTTTGCTATACTCGATGAGGGGCTTTTGTTATACTCGACCAGAGGACTTTGTTATACTCAATCAGCAGATATGTTATACTCGATCAGGGGACTTTGTTATACTCATCCATGGGACTTTGTTATACTCGATCAGGGGACTTTGTTATACTCGATGAGGGCCCTTTGTTATACTCGACCAGGGGACTTTGTTAAACTAGGCCAGGAGACGTTTTTATACTCGATCAGGGGATATGTTATACTCGATCATGGGACTTTGTTATGCTGGACCAGGGGACTTTGTTATACGCGATCAGGAGACTTTGTTATACTCGAATAGGGGCCTTTGTTATACTCGATGAGGGTGCTTTATTATGCTCGACCAGGGGACTTTGTTATATTCGATTAGGGGACTTTGTTATATTCGACCAGAGGCCTTTGTTATACTCGATCGGGGAACTTTGTTATACTCGATGAGTGGACTTTACTATATTTGACCAATGGGCTTTGCTATACTCGATGAGGGGCCTTTGTTATACTCGATCAGGGGACATTGTTATACTCGACCAGGTGACATTGTTATACTCGATCAGGGGACTTTGTTATACTCGACCAGAGGACTTTGTTATACTCGATCAGGTGATATGTTATACTCGATCAGGGGACTTTGTTATACTCGATCAGAGGACTTTGTTATACTCGACGAGGGGCTTTTTTATACTCGATTAGAAAACTTTGTTATACTCGACCAGGAGACTTTGTGATACTCGATCAGGGGACTTTGTTATACTCCACCAGGGACTTTGTTATATTCGATCAGGGGATATGTAATACTCGATCAGGGGACTTTGTTATACTCGATCAGGGGACTTTGTCATACTCGACCAGAGGAATTTGTTATACTCGATCAGGGGATATGTTATACTCGATCAGGGGTCTTTGTTATACTTGATCAGGGGACTTTGTTATACTTGATTAGGGGACTTTGTTATACTAGATCAGGGGACTTTGTTATACTTGATCAGAGGACTTTGTTATACTCGACCAAGGGCCTTTGTTATGCTCGATTAGAAAACTTTGTTATTCTCGACCAGGGAACTTTGTTATACTCCACCAGGGACTTTGTGATACTCGATCAGTGGATATGTTATACTCGATCAGGGGACTTTGTTATACTCGGTTCAGGGGACTTTGTTATACTCGTTCAAGGGGCTTTTTTATACAAGGATCAGGGGACTTTGTTATACTCGATGACGGGACTTAGTCTTACTCGATCAGGGCCCTTTGTCATACTCGACCAGGGGACTTTCTTATAATCGATTAGGGGACTTTGTTATCCTCGATCTGGGGACTTTGTTAAACTAGGCCAGGAGACGTTGTTATACTCGATCAGGGGATATGTTATACTCGATCAGGGGACTTTGTTATACTGGACCAGGGGACTTTGTTATACTCGATCAGGGGACTTTGTTATACTCGATCAGGGAACTGTTATACTCATCCAGGGGGCTTTGTCATACTCGACCAGGGGACTTTGTTATACTCGATCAGGGGACTTTGTTAAAGTCGATTAGGGAACTTTGTTATACTCATCCAGGGGGCTTTGTCATACTCAATCAGGTGACTTTCTTATACTCGATCAGGGGACTTTCTTATACTCGATTAGAGGCCTTTTTTGGACTCGATTTGGGGACTTTGTTATACTCGAGCAGGGGGCTTTGTTATACTCGATCAGGGGACTTTGTTATACTCGATGAGGAGGCTTTGTTATACTCGATCACGGGACTTTCCTATACTCGACCAGGGGACTTTGTTATACTCGACCAGGGATCTCTTTTATACTTGACCAATGGACTTTGTTATTCTCGATGAGGGGCCTTTGTTATACTCGATTTGGGGACTTTGTTATACTCGAGCAGGGGGCTTTGTTATACTCGAGGGGACTTTGTTATACTCGATGAGGAGGCTTTGTTATACTCGATCACGGGACTTTCCTATACTCGACCAGGGGACTTTGTTATACTCGACCAGGGATCTCTTTTATACTTGACCAATGGACTTTGTTATTCGCGATGAGGGGCCTTTGTTATACTCGATGAGGGGACTTTGTTATATTAGACCAGGGGACTTTGTTATACTCGATCAGGGGACTTTTTTATACTCGACAAGAGGACTTTGTTATACTCAATCAGGGGATATGTTATACTCGATCAGGGGACTTTGTTATACTCATCCAGGGGCCTTTGTTATATTCGTCCAGGGGGGCTTTGTTATACTAGGATCAGGGGACGTTGTTATACTCGATCAGGGGCCTTTGTTATACTCGATCACGGGCCTTTGTTATACTCCATGAGGGGACTTTGTTATATGCGATCAGGAGACTTTGTTATACTCGATTAGGGGCCTTTGTTATACTCGTCCAGGGGGGCTTTGTTATACTAGGATCAGGGGACGTTGTTATACTCGATTAGGGGCCTTTGTTATACTCGATCACGGGCCTTTGTTATACTCCATGAGGGGACTTTGTTATACTCGACCAGGGTTCTTTGTTATACTCGATCAGGGGACTTTGTTATACTCGATCAGCTGACTTTGTTATACTCGATCAGGGGACTTTGTTATACTCGATCAGGGGATATTGTTATACTCGACCAGGGGAGTTTGATATACTCGACCAGGGGACTTTGTTATACTCAATGAGGGGCCTTTGTTAAACTCGATGAGGGGCCTTTGTTACACTCGACCAGGGGACTTTGTTATACTCGATTAGGGGCCTTTGTCAAACTCGATCAGGGGCCATTGTTATACTCGATCAGGGGACTTTGTTATACTCTATCAGGGGACTTTGTTATACTCGATCAGGGGGCTTTGTTATACTCGATCAGGGAACTTTGTTATACTCGATCAGGGGACTTTGTTATAATCGACCAGGGGAGTTTGTTATACTCGACCAGGGGTCTTTGCTATACTCGATCAGGGGCCTTTGTTAAACTTGATGAGGGGCCTTTGTTATACTCGATCAGGGGACTTTGTTATACTCGATAGAGGGGACTTTGTTATACTCGATCAGCGGACTTTGTTATACTCGATCAGGAGACTTTGTTATACTCGATGACGGGCCTTTGTTAAACTCTATGAGGGACCTTTGTTATACTTGATCAGGGGCCTTTGTTAAACTTGATCAGGGGCCTTTGTTATACTCGATCAGGGGACTTTGTTATACTCGATCAGGGGACTTTGTTATACTCGATCAGCGGACTTTGTTATACTCGATCAGGAGACTTTGTTATACTCGATGAGGGGCCTTTGTTATACTCGATCAGGGGCCTTTGTTATACTCGATCACGGGACTTTGTTATACTCAACCAGGGTTCTTTGTTATACTTGACCAGGGGAGTTTGTTATACTCGACCAGGGGACTTTGTTATACTCGATGAGGGGCCTTTGTTAAACTCGATGAGGGACCTTTGTTATACTCGACCAGGGGACTTTGTTACACTCGATCAGGGGCCTTTGTTAAACTCGATCAGGGGCCAGAGTTATACTCGATTAGGGGACTTTGTTATACTCGATCAGCGGATTTTGTTATACTCGATCAGGAGACTTTGTTTTACTCGATGAGGGGCCTTTGTTATACTCGATTAGGGGCCTTTGTTATACTCGATCAGGGGACTTTGTTATACTCAACCAGGGTTCTTTGTTATACTTGACCAGGGGAGTCTGTTATACTCGACCAGGTGACTTTGTTATACTCGATGAGGGGCTTTTGTTAAACTCGATGAGGGACCTTTGTTATACTCGACCAGGGGACTTTCTGACATTCGATCAGGGGCCTTTGTTAAACTCGATCAGGGGCCATAGTTATACTCGATCAGGGGACTTTGTTATACTCGATCAGCGGATATTGTTATACTCGATCAGGAGACTTTGTTATACTCGATGAGGGGCCTTTGTTATACTAGATGAGGGGCCTTTGTTATACTCGATCAGGGGACTTTGTTATACTCAACCAGGGTTCTTTGTTATACTTGACCAGGGGAGTTTGTTATACTCGACCAGGTGACTTTGTTATACTCGATGAGGGGCCTTTGTTAAACTCGATGAGGGACCTTTGTTATACTCGACCAGGGGACTTTCTTACACTAGATCAGGGGCCTTTGTTAAACTCGATCAGGGGCCATAGTTATACTCGATCAGGGGACTTTGTTATACTCGATCAGGGGACTTTGGTATACTCGACCAGGTGAGTTTGTTCTACTCGACCAGGGGACTTTGTTATACTCAATGAGGGGCCTTTGTTAAACTTGATGAGGGGCCTTTGTTATACTCGACCAGGGGACTCTGTTATACTCGATCAGGGGCCTTTGTTAAACTCGAGCAGGGGCTTTTGTTATACTCGATCAGGTGACTTTGTTATACTTGATCAGGGGACTTTGTTATACTCGATCAGCGGACTTTGTTATACTCGATCAGGGGACGTTGTTATACTCGACCAGGGTTCTTTGTTATACTCGATCAGGGGCCTTTGTTAAACTCGATGAGGGGCCTTTGTTATACTCGACCAGGGGACTTTCTTATACTCGATTAGGGGCCTTTGTTAAACTCGATCAGGGGCCATTGTTATGCTCGATCAGGGGACTTTGTTATAGTCTATTAGGGGACTTTGTTATACTCGATGAGGGGGCTTTGTTATACTCGATCAGGGAACTTTGTTATGCTCGATAAGGGGACTTTGTTATAATCGACCAGGGGAGTGTGTTATACTCGACCAGGGGACTTTGCTATACTCGATCAGGGGCCTTTGTTAAACTTGATGAGGGGCCTTAGTTATACTCGATGAGGGGACTTTGTTATACTCGATAGAGGGGACTTTGTTATACTCGATCAGCGGACTTTGTTATACTCGATCAGGAGACTCTGTTATACTCGATGACGGGCCTTTGTTAAACTCTATGAGGGACCTTTGTTATACTTGATCAGGGGCCTTTGTTAAACTTGATCAGGGGCCTTTGTTATACTCGATCAGGGGACTTTGTTATACTCGATCAGGAAACTTTGTTATACTCGATCAGCGGACTTTGTTATACTCGATCAGGAGACTTTGTTATACTCGATGAGGGGCCTTTGTTATACTCGATCACGGGACTTTGTTATACTCAACCAGGGTTCATTGTTATACTTGACCAGGGGAGTTTGTTATACTCGACCAGGGGACTTTGTTATACTCGATGAGGGGCCTTTGTTAAACTCGATGAGGGACCTTTGTTATACTCGACCAGGGGACTTTGTTACACTCGATCAGGGGCCTTTGTTAAACTCGATCAGGGGCCATAGTTATACTCGATCAGGAGACTTTGTTATACTCGATCAGGGGACTTTGTTATAATCGACCAGGGGAGTTTGTTATACTCGACCAAGGACTTTGCTATACTCGATCAGGGGACTTTGTTATACTCGATCAGGGGAATTGTTATACTCGATCAGCGGATTTTGTTATACTCCATCAGGAGACTTTGTTATACTCGATGAGAGGCCTTTGTTATACTCGATGAGGGGCCTTTGTTATACTCGATCAGGGGACTTTGTTATACTCAACCAGGGTTCTTTGTTATACTTGACCAGGGGAGTTTGTTATACTCGACCAGGGGACTTTGTTATACTCGATGAGGGGACTTTGTTAATCTCGTTGAGGGACCTTTGTTATACTCGACCAGGGGACTTTCTTACACTAGATCAGGGGCCTTTGTTAAACTCGATCAGGGGCCATAGTTATACTCGATCAGGGGACTTTGTTATACTCGATCAGGGGACTTTGATATACTCGACCAGGTGAGTTTGTTATACTCGACCAAATGACTTTGTTATACTGAATGAGGGGCCTTCGTTAGACTCGATGAGGGGCCTTTGTTATACTCGACCAGGGGACTTTGTTATACTCGATCAGGGGCCTTTGTTAAACTCGATCAGGGGCCTTTGTTATACTCGATCAGGGGCCTTTGTTATACTCGATCACGGGATTTTGTTCTACTCCATGAGGGGACTTTGTTATACTCGACCAGGTGTCTTTGTTATACTCGATCAGGGGACTTTGTTATACTCGATCAGCGGACTTTGTTATACTCGATCAGGGGCCTTTGTTATACCCGATCAGGGGACTTTGCTATACTCGATCAGGGGACATTGTTATACTCTATGAGGGGGGCTTTGTTATACACGATTAGGGGCTTTGTTATACTTGATCAGGGGCCTTTGTTATAATCGTTCAAGGGACTTTGTTATACTCGATCAGGGGACTTTGTTATACTCGATCAGGGGATATTGTTATACTCGACCAGGGGAGTTTGATATACTCGACCAGGGGACTTTGTTATACTCGATGAGGGGCCTTTGTTAAACTCGATCAGGGGATATTGTTATACTCGACCAGGGGACTTTGTTATACTCTATCAGGGGACTTTATTATACTCGATCAGGGGGCTTTGTTATACTCGATCAGGGAACTTTGTTATACTCGATCAGGGGACTTTGTTATAATCGACCAGGAACTTTGTTATACTCGATCAGCGGACTTTGTTATATTCGATCAGGAGACTTTGTTATACTCAATGAGGGGCCTTTGTTATACTCGATTAGGGCCGCTGTTATACTCGATCAGGGGACTTTGTTATACTCGATCAGGGACTTTGTTATACTTTCCGATCAGCGGACTTTGTTTTCTCGACTGAGACTTTGTTATATACTCGATGACGGGCCTTTGTTAAACTCTATGAGGGACCTTTGTTATACTCGACCAGGGGACTTTGTTATAATCGTTCAGGGGACTTTCTTATACTCGATCAGGGGACTTTGTTATACTCGATAAGGGGACTTTGTTATAATCGACCAGGGGGGTTTGTTATACTCGACCAGGGGACTTTGCTATACTCGATCAGGGGCCTTTGTTAAACTTGATCATGGGCCTTTGTTGTACTCGATCAGGAGACTTTGTTATACTC
>NW_024730381.1:0-11124 GCF_018991925.1 Homarus americanus
CAGTGTGCTTCGTTCGGTTACGTATTGCTAACACTCATACATACATCACTAACACTCATACATCATCACTAACACTCAACACATCACTAACACTCATACATACATCACCAACACTCTACATACATCACTTCTTACTCATACATACATCACTAACACTCATACATACATCATCACTAACACTCATACATACTCACTTACTCATCCATACATACTAACACTCATACATCACTAACACTCATACATACATCACTAACACTCATACATACATCACTGCCTACATACATCACTAACACTCATACATACATCACTAACACTCATACATACATCACTAACACTCATACATACATCACTAACACTCATACATACATCACTAACACTCATACATCACTAACACTCATACATACATCACTAACACTCATACATCATAACACTCATACATACATCACTAACACTCATACATACATCCCACTCATCCATACATCACTAACACTCATACATACATCACTAACACTCATACATACATCACTAACACTCATACATACATCACTAACACTCATACATACATCACTAACACTCATACATACATCACTAATACTCATACATACATCACTAACACTCACATACATCACTAACACTCATACATACATCACTAACACTCATCCATACATCACTAACACTCCTACATACATCACTAACACTCATACACACATCACTAACACTCATCACATCACTAACACTCATACATACATCATAATACTCATACGTACATCACCCACATACTCATACATACATCACTAACACTCATACATACATCACTAACACTCATACGTACATCACTAATACTCATACATACATCACTGCACTCATACATACATCACTAACACTCATACATACATCCACTAATATACATGCATACATCACTAACACTCATACATACATCACTGACATCATACATATCACTAACACTCATACGTACATCACTAACACTCATACATACATCACTAACCCTCATACATACATCACTAACACTCATACATACATCACTAATACTCATACGTACATCACCTAATACTCATACATACATCACTGACACTCATACATACATCACTAACACTCACCGTACATCACTAACACTCATACATACATCACTAACACTCATACATACATCACTAACACTCATACGTACATCACTAACACTCATACATACATCACTAACACTCATACATACATCACCAACACTCATACATACATCACTCACACTCATACATACATCACTAACACTCATACATACATCACTAACACTCATACATACATCACTGACACTCATACATACATACCACTAACATAATACATACATCACTATCATACATACATCACTGACACTCATACACTACATCACTAACACTCAAACATACATCACTAACACTCATCCATACATCATAACACTCAAACATACATCACTAACACTCATACATACATCACTAATACTCATACATTACATCACTGACACTCATACACACATCACTAACACTCATACATACATCACTCACTCATACATACATCACACACTCATACACATCACTAATACTCATCCATACATCACTAACACTCATACATACATCACTAACACTCATACATACATCACTGACACTCATACATACATCACTAACACTCAAACATACATCACTATACTCATCCATACATCACTCACTCACACATACATCACTAACACTCATACATACATCACTAACACTCATCCATACATCACTAACATCAAACATACATCACTATCATACATACATCACTAACACTCATACATACATCATTAACACTCATACATACATCACTGACACTCACACATACATCACTAACACTCATACATACATCACTAACACTCGCACATACATACATCACTAACACTCACACACATCACTAACACTCATACATACATCACTAACACTCATACTACATCACTAACACTCGCACATACACATCACTAACACTCATACATACATCACTAACACTCATACATACATCACTGACACTCATACACATACATCACTAACACTCATACATACATCACTAACACTCATACATACATCACTGACACTCATACATACATTCACTAACATTCATACATACATCACTAACACTCATACATACATCACTAATACTCATCCATACATCACTAACACTCATACATACATCACTAACACTCATACATACATCACTGACACTCATACATACATCACTAACACTCATACATACATCACTACACTCAACATACATCACTAACACTCATACGTACATCACTAACACTCATACATACATCACTAACATCAAAACATACATCACTAACACTCATACATACATCACTAACACTCATCCATACATCATAACACTCAAGCATACATCACTAATACTCATACATGCATCACTAATACTCATACATTACGCCCACTGACACTCATACGCCCATCACTAACACTCATACATACATCTTCTTGCTCATACATACATCACGCACTCATACGCATCACTAATACTCATCCATACATCACTAACACTCATACATACATCACTAACACTCATACATACATCACTGACACTCATACTTATATCACCAGTACTCATACATACGTCACTGACACTCATACATACATCACTAACACTCATCCATACATCACTAACACTCACACATACATCACTAACACTCATACATACATCACTAACACTCATACATACGTCACTGACACTCATACATACATCACTAACACTCATCCATACATCACTAACACTCATCCATACATCACTAACACTCACACATACATCACTAACACTCATACATACATCACTAACACTCATCCATACATCACTAACACTCACACATACATCACTAACACTCAAACATACATCACTAACACTCATACATACATCACAAACACTCATCCATACATCACTAACACTCATACATACATCACTAACACTCGCACATACATACATCACTAACACTCACACATACATCACTAACACTCATACATACACATCACTAACACATACATACATCACTAACACTCGCACATACATACATCACTAACACCTATACATACATCACTAACACCACATACATCACTGACACTCATACATACATCACCACCATACATACATCACTAACACTCATACATACATCACTGACACTCATACATACATTCACTAACATTCATATACATACACCACCAACACTCACACATACATCACTAACACTCATACATATATCACTAACACTCATCCATACATCACTAACACTCATACATACATCACTAACACTCATACATACATCACTAACACTCATACATACATCACTAACACTCATACATACATCACTAACACTCAACATACATCACTAACACTCATACATACATCACTAACACTCATACATACATCACTAACACTCATACATACATCACTAACACTCATACATACATCACTAACACTCATACATACATCACTAACACTCATACATACATCACTAACACTCATACATACATCACTAACACTCATACATACATCACTAACACTCATACATACATCACTAACACTCATACTCACTAACACATCCATACATCACTAATACTCATACATACATCACTAACACTCATACATACATCACTAACACTCATACATACATCACTAACACTCATACATACATCACTAACACTCATACATACATCACTAACACTCATACATACATCACTAACACTCATACATACATCACTAATACTCATACATACATCACTAACACTCATACATACATCACTAACACTCATCCATACATCACTAATACTCATCCATACATCACTAACACTCATACATACATCACTAACACTCATACATACATCACTAACACTCATACATACATCACTAACACTCATACATACATCACTAACACTCATACATACATCACTAACACTCATACATACATCACTAACACTCATACATACATCACATACATCACTAACACTCATACATACATCACTAATACTCATACATACATCACTAACACTCATACATACATCACTAACACTCATACATACATCACTAACACTACATACATCATACATCACTAACACTCATCATCCATACATCACTAACACTCATACATACATCACTAACACTCATACATACATCACTAACACTCAAACATACATCACTAACACTCATACATACATCACTAACACTCATACATACATCACTAACACTCATACATACATCATACATCACTAACACTCAAACATACATCACTAACACTCAAACATACATCACTAACACTCATACATACATCACTAACACTCAAACATACATCACTAACACTCATACATACATCACTAACACTCATACATACATCACTAACACTCATACATACATCACTTCATAATTACACATTAATCACCAACACCAAACATACATCACTACCTAAACATACATCACCAACACTCAAACATATACCATCATCACTTATACAACTGCTGTTAACGTTAATTGTTATATGTTGTGTTGTAGAGCCTCGAGAGCTGTCCCTCAAATACCACCACCAACACATCTCTGGGAAAATCGTAACTGTTTCCATCTTGGGACAAGTGTATAGATGGTCGCTCTGTGTGTGTGTGTGTGTGTGTGTGTGTGTGTGTGTGTGTGTCATTCTTTAAATTATTTTCAAATTACACGAAAACGATACCAGCAATAATAATAATAATAATAATAATAATAATAATAATAATAATAATAATAATAATAATAATAATAATAATAATAATAATAATAATAATAATAATAATAATAATAATAACAACAAATAGAGCTCAATCCACTACGCACACTTCAGGTATCTCACCAAACACTTCCAAAACCTTCTACTCTATTGACTTGTTGGGGCCACGAAGAGTGCACACTGAGATGCGTCACGGGGCTCTATAATAAGCATAATGATATATTTCGATTTCCCTTAATATGCATACTTGGCTGTCATTGCATACTGATTTTTCACTGATTGTATTAATCAATTACAGGACACCGAGTTGATTTTGAGCTTTGAAATGTTATGAACTCTGAGATTTACACACAGATGCCTGATAGACCTTCAGAGCACACATGTAATATATAGGTCATGGAGCTTGTATACTGATGCTGGAAAACCACCAAGGTGTGCATACTGACACTGGGGAGGCCCACGGGTATGAAATTAACTCCCAAGAAGCAATAAATGTGCACACAGCTGCTGCTGCTGGGCACTATAGCTTATTATTACAGTAGTGGGAGAAGCTACAAGGGGAAAATTGATAATGACTATTTCTTCGATTATACATATTGATGGTAACGTGGCCCGTGAAGTATACATACGGCCACTAACTTTGCCCTAGAGTATCCATACTCATACTAGCGAGTCCTTGAGTGTCCATACTCATACTAGCGAGGCCCTGGGATGTCCATACTCATACTAGTGAAGCCCTAGAGTGTTCATACTCATACTAGCGAGTCCTTGGAGTGTCCATACTCATACTAGCGAGGCCCTGGAGTGTTCATACTCATACTAGCGAGGCCCTGGGGTGTCCATATTCATACTAGCGAGTCCTTGGAGTGTCCATACTCATACTAGCGAGGCCCTGGAGTGTTCATACTCATACTAGCGAGGCCCTGGAGTGTCCATACTCATACTAGCGAGTCCTTGGAGTGTCCATACTCATACTAGCGAGGCCCTGGAGTGTTCATACTCATACTAGCGAAGCCCTGGAGTGTCCATACTCATACTAGCGAGGCCCTGGGGTGTCCATACTCACACTGGCGAGGCCTGGGTGCCCATACTCATACTACCGAGGCCCTGGGGTGTCCCATGCTCATACTAGCAAGGCCTGAAGTGTCCATACTCCTTTCTGCTTGAGGCCTTGCAGTGTCCTCTCATACTAGCAGGTCGCTTGGGTGTCCATGCTCATGCTAGCAAGCCACTTGCGTGTCCGCCTCATACTAGCGAGGCAGCCAGGTGTTCATGCTCGCCACTAGCGGTGCCCTTGGTGTCCATTCTCATACTAGCTGAAGGCCTGGAGTGTTCATACTCTGTGCTTGAGGCCTGGAAGGTCCCATGCTCATACTAGCAGGCCTGGGGTGTCCATACTCATACTAGCGAAGCCGCTGCGTGTCCATACTCTCCAGACTAGCGGGCCTGGGTGTTCATACTCATAATAGCGAGGCCTGGAAGGTCCATACTCATACTAACCCGAGGCCTGGGTGTCACATACTCATACTGTGAGGCAATGGGTGCCCATGCTCATACTAGCCGAGGCCCTGGGGTGTCCATGCTCATACTAGCGAGGCCTGGGTATCCCATGCTCATACTAGCGAGGCCTGGGTATCCCATACTCATACTAGCGAGGCCCTGGAGTGTTCATACTCATACTAGCGAGGCCCTGGAGTGTTCATACTCATACTAGCGAGGCCCTAGAGTGTCCATCCCAATACTAGCGAGGCCTTAGAGTGTCCATCCCAATACTAGCGAGGCCTTAGAGTGTCCATACTCATACTAGCGAGGCCCTGGAGTGTGTGCAGTGACGTCAGGCGAGGTCACCGTGGGAAAAAGGCATTTGTTGACACGGACGCCCCGGCACCGACCAGCTGATGGCCGGATAGCAAGCGTCGATCAGGAGATAGGCGGAGACTTTGATGTCCGGATATGGGCGACGCTCTAAGTGTGTCACCGTCGCTCGCACAGGATCGTCCGGGTATTTAGCGGATGTGCTCTACCGATAACGATGTGTTTCCCTCGGTACTGGTGAGGGCAGGCGTGTGTCTCCCGCTAATACGATCAGTCGTCCATCTCATATCCATTTAAAGCTCTGATGGCCTCCAGATGATAGTAATTAATAAACCATTAGGAAACTATAAACGTTATTGTATGGTAATAGACAACTTTACCGCCATTGTCGTGTTTGTAATTAATAATATGAAGAACAGTACATGATTTATATTTACATTTACATCTTTGTGATTTTTCTCTTTTGTTTCAATTTTACATCAGCGAACTGAGTGAGGTTGACCATAATACTGTGCCTGGGAACCGTTGCCCAAGTAGTGTAGATGAACAGGTGTGTATGGTTAGTTGTATACACACACACACACACACACACACACACACACACACACACACAACTAACACGTCACATCAGTAAAAAGTCATTAACACCACCATTAAACTTATGTAATACCAGCACTGTCTCTCCTGGTATGGTGTCACAGGACTAACAATACCAGCACCTTCTCCTCCTGGTATGGTGATACTGGACTAACAATACCAGCACTGTGTCCTCCTGGTATGGTGACACAGGACTAACAATACCAGCACTGTCTCCTCCTAGTATGGTGATACAGGACTAACAATACCAGCACTGTCTCCCTCCTGGTATGGTGACACAGGACTAACATTACCAGCACTGTCTCCCTCCTGGTATGGTGACACAGGACTAACAATACCAGCACTGTCTCCCTCCTGGTATGGTGACACAGGACTAACAATACCAGCACTGTCTCCCTCCTGGTATGGTGACACAGGACTAACAATACCAGCACTGTCTCCCTCCTGGTATGGTGACACAGGACTAACAATACCAGCACTGTCTCCCTCCTGGTATGGTGACACAGGACTAACAATACCAGCACTGTCTCCCTCCTGGTATGGTGACACAGGACTAACAATACCAGCACTGTCTCCCTCCTGGTATGGTGACACAGGTGCCAACACTGTCTCCTCTAGTATGGTGACACAAGACTAACAATAGCACTGTCTCCCTCCTGGTATGTGACAGACTAACAATACCAGAACTGTCTCCTCCTGGTGTGGTGACTGGGACTATAATACCAGCATTGTCTCCTCTTGGTATGGTGACACAGGACTAACAATACCAGCACTGTCTCCTCTTGGTATAGTGACACTGTGCAATACCAGCACTGTCTCCTCTTGGTATGGTGACACAGGACAAACAATTCCAGAACTGTCTCCCTCTGGTGTGGTGACACAGGACACAGAACAACATACCAGCACTGTCTCCCTCCTGGTATGGTGACACAGGACTAACATTACCAGCACTGTCTCCCTCCTGGTGTGGTGACACAGGACTATTACCAGCACTGTCTCCCTCCTGGTATGGTGACACAGGACTAACAATACCAGCACTGTCTCCCTCCTGGTATGGTGACACAGGACTAACAATACCAGCACTGTCTCCCTCCTGGTATGGTGACACAGGACTAACAATACCAGCACTGTCTCCCTCCTGGTATGGTGACACAGGACTAACAATACCAGCACTGTCTCCCTCCTGGTATGGTGACACAGGACTAACAATACCAGCACTGTCTCCCTCCTGGTATGGTGACACAGGACTAACAATACCAGCACTGTCTCCCTCCTGGTATGGTGACACAGGACTAACAATACCAGCACTGTCTCCCTCCTGGTATGGTGACACAGGACTAACAATACCAGCACTGTCTCCCTCCAATATAATAATCCCCCTTACTAATAACTGTAGTACCAAAGCATATTGTCCACGTCTACAATGGAGTAGGGGGAGAGAGAGGGAGAGGAGGGATGGGGAGAAAGGAGGGAGAGGAAGGATGGGGAGAAGCAGTGGGGAGAGGTAGGGGCGTAGGGGGTTGGGGGTTGATGAGTATAGGGAGTCCACATCACCATAATAATTCCATCAATATGACTGTCGTACGCGTAATGGTCGTCCACACCTCCTTCACCCCTCCCCCCCTCCACCTCCCCCAAATGTATGTTTATTGCACATTCCAGGATGTTAATCTTACGACTCCTCTCACTCAAAATGAGATTATGTACAGCGTGATGCTCGGATCATCTCCCCGTCAATACTGTGGTTTGTCGACTGTATAGGAGGTCCATAGGATTAATCTTCCCTCTCTCTCTTTCTCTCTCATTTCCTATCTCTCTCTTTCTCTCTCATTTCCTATCTCTCTCTTCTAATCCCTTTATTCTGTTTTTTATGTGTTTTTTGGGGGGGAGTGTTAATTCATTGATGAGTTTTTATATTTTCCTTTGCGTTAGGGGAGGGATGATGGAAGTTAATGTATTTTGGAAGCGTACGAAGAGGAGCGGAAGTCGTGCGTGTGAGTGGAGGGTTCCGGACCATTATTGACGTTACCTCCCCCGTCCAAGCCGCCCGATATTGCCCGCGACCCCACCCAGCGTCCCGATACCTGCCGTGACGACTTCGGCTTCCTGGTGAACTTTGACTTGTACATAGCAGTTGACCCCTGACTCTAGGAACTTTTTGACAGCTTCTGACTGCTAATTCAACTCAGACGGTTGACTCCTGAACTGGTCCAACTTTCGATTTCTTGACCCTAATTTAGTTGTTAACATTAAATTACCTATGATTAATTATTGTTTGACCTTACTATCTCACTGAGTCGTGACCTCAAACACCTGCTTATCTCATCTGACCCATAACCTAGTACTAGATGTTGTGACCCACTTACGACCTACTACTAGATGTTGTGACCCATTTATGACCTACTGCTAGATGTTGTGACCCTCTTATGACCTACTACTAGATGTTGTGACCCACTTATGACCTACTACTAGATGTTGTGACCCACTTATGACCTACTACTAGATGTTGTGACTTATGACCTACTACTACTAGATGTTGTGACCCACTTATGACCTACTACTAGATGTTGTGACCTTCTTATGACCTACTACTAGATGTTGTGACCCTCTTATGACCTACTACTAGATGTTGTGACCCACTTATGACCTACTACTAGATGTTGTGACCCACTTATGACCTACTACTAGATGTTGTGACCCTCTTATGACCTACTACTAGATGTTGTGACCCACTTATGACCTACTACTAGATGTTGTGACCCTCTTATGACCTACTACTAGATGTTGTGACCCTCTTATGACCTACTACTAGATGTTGTGACCCTCTTATGACCTACTACTAGATGTTGTGACCCACTTATGACCTACTACTAGATGTTGTGACCCATTTATGACTCAGTACTACTAGATGTTGTGACCCACTTATGACCTACTACTAGATGTTGTGACCTTCTTATGACCTACTACTAGATGTTGTGACCCTCTTATGACCTACTACTAGATGTTGTGACCCACTTATGACCTACTACTAGATGTTGTGACCCACTTATGACCTACTACTAGATGTTGTGACCCTCTTATGACCTACTACTAGATGTTGTGACCCACTTATGACCTACTACTAGATGTTGTGACCCTCTTATGACCTACTACTAGATGTTGTGACCTCTTATGACTCCACTACTAGATGTTGTGAATCTACCATATCTACTACTAGATGTTGTGACCCACTTATGACTCATTACTAGGATATGGACCTGCGATATGACCTACTACTAGATGTTGTGGACCTCTTATGACCTACTACTAGATGTTGTGACCCCTCTTATGACCTTCTACTAGGATGTTGTGACCCACTTATGACCTACTACTAGATGTTGTGACCCAATTTATGACCTAATTACTAGATGTTGTGACCTCTTATGACCTACTACTAGATGTTGTGACCCTTATGACCTACTACTAGATGTTGTGACCTCTTATGACCTAATACTAGAAGTGTTGTGACCCACTTATGACCTACTACTAGATGTTGTGACCCTTATGACCTACTACTAGATGTTGTGGACCCACTTATGACCTGTTAATTACTAGATGCTGTTGTGACCCACTTATGATCTACTACTAGATGTTGTGACCCACTTATGACCTACTACTAGATGTTGTGACCCTCTTATGACCTACTACTAGATGTTGTGACCCACTTATGACCTACTACTAGATGTTGTGACCCACTTATGACCTACTTCTAGATGTTGTGACCCACTTATGACCTACTACTAGATGTTGTGACCACTTATGACCTACTACTAGATGTTGTGACCCTCTTATGTCCTACTAATAGATGTTGTGACCCACTCTATGACCTACTACTAGACAAGTGTTGTGACCTACTTATACCTACTACTAGATGTTGTAGCAATACGTAACCGAACGAAGCACGA
>NW_024730382.1:0-15644 GCF_018991925.1 Homarus americanus
TGTTACCAAAACTGGTAATTATCCTCCCCCAGCAATACCCCCACACGGTGTTGCCAGAACTGGCAGTCTTCCCCCCAACACCACTTTCACACCTTTCCAGAACTGGTGTGATCTTTACACAGCACCACCCCACACTGTTAAGTGGCAGTAGTGCTCTAACACCACCCCTCCTGTGCTGAAGTGATAGTCCTCCCCAACGCCACCCCACACTGTTACCAGAATTTGTATTGATCCTCCCCACCCAATACCACCCTCCCTCTTACCAGAACTGGTAGTTATCCTCCCCAGCACCACCCTACACACCGCTACCAAATTGGCAGTGATCTTTACTGCATACCCCTCACTTACCAAGAACTGTTAAGTTTCCTCCCCCCCAGCACCACCCACACTGCTACCAGAACTGGCAGTGATCCTCCCGCCAACACACACACACTGGTACCAGAACTGGTAGTAGTCCTCCCCAACACCACCCCACACACTTACCAGAACTGGCGGTGATCCTCCCCAAGCACCCCAGGCACACTGATCTTTTAGAACTGGTAGTGATCCTCCACCAACACCACCCCTCACGCTGTTGCAGAACTGGTAGTGATCGCCCCAGCACCACCTCCTGTTAGAACTGGCATTATTAGATCATCCCCCCCCCAGCACCACCCACACACTGTTGCAGAACTGGCAGTGATCCTCCCCCAACACCACCCACCACACACTGCTACCCAGGCCCAGTGATGAGTCTCCCCAACACCACCCCACACACTGCTACTAGAACTGGTGGTGATCCTCCCCAACACCACCCCTCACTGTTGCAGAACTGGTAGTATTCTCCCCAGCACTTTTCCTTCACTGTGCAGACTGGTAATCATCCTCCCCAGCACCTCATTGTCACAGAACTGGTAGTGATCCTCTCCCAGCACCACCCCACACAGTGTTACGAGAACTGCGTGATCACTCCTACCTTTCCAACTCTACTGTTACCAGAGACTGCTAGTGATCCTCTCCCCAGCACCACCCACATTGTTTCAGAACTGTGGCGTGATCCTCCCAACACCACCCACACCATGCCAGACCTGGTGATCCTCCCCCCAGCACCACCCCTCACACTGTTACGCAGAACTGGTTATCATCCCCCCAAGCACCACCCCCTCCACACTATTACCAGAACTGGTGGTGATCCTCCCCAGGACCACCCCTCACACTGTTACCAGAACTGGTAGTGATCCTCCCCACCGCCACCACCCCTCACACTTTTCCAGAACTGGTATTGAACTTCCCCAAACCACCCCTCACACTGTTGCAGACAGCAGTGATGCTCCCCGTGCACCACCTCAAATTACGAGGCTGGTAGTGAATGCTCCCACCCAGCACCACCCCACACTGTTACGAGAAGTGGTAGTGATCCTCCCTGCAGCACCAACCCTCAAACTGTTACCAGAACTGGTAGTGATCCTCCCCAGCACCATTCCACATTGTTACCAGAACTGGTGGTGATCCTCCCAAGCACCACCCACACACTTTTACCAGGGCAGTGGTGATCCTCCTCCCAACTGCACCCACACACTGTTACCAGAACTGGTGGTGATCCTCCCCCAACACCACCCCTCCTGCTACCAGAACTGGTAGTGATCCTCCCCAACACCACCCCCACACATTGTTACCAGAACTGGCCAGTGATCCTCCCCAACACCACCTCTGCTACCAGAACTGGTAGTGATCCTCCCCAGCACCACCCCACACACTGCTACCAGAACTAGCAGTGATCTCTAACACCACCCTGCCTGCTACTGAACTGGTGATCACTCCTAACACCACCCACACACTGTTCAAAGAACTGGCAGTGATCCTCCCCCCATCACCACCTCACACTGCAGAACTGTTAGTAGTCCTCCCAACACCACCCCCCTCACACACTTTTACCAGAAGCTGGTAGTGATCTCCTCAACACCACCCCTCACTGTTACCAGAACTGGTGGATCCTCCCCAGCACCACCCCACACACACTGTTCCCAGAACTAGTGGTGATCCTCCCCCAGCACCACCCCACACTGCTACCAGTACTGGAGTGATCCTCCCCCCAGCACCACCCCACACTGTTACGAGGGCAGTGATCCTCCCCATCACACACCCCCCTCCACTGCGCTACGAGAATTGGTAGAGATCTGTCCCCCCCAACACCTCACTGTTACCAGATCTGGTAGTAGTCCTCCCCAACACCACCTCACACTTTACTAGAACTGGTAATGATCCTCCCCAAGCACCAGCCCACACACTGTTACCAGAACTGTTACTGATCCTCCCCCAACTTTTACCCCACACACTGCTACCAGTAATGGCAGTGATCCTCTCCCAGCACCACCCTACACACTTTACCAGGGCTGGTATTGATCCTCCCCCCAGCACCACCCCACACACTGCTACCAAAACTGGCAGTGATCCTCCCCCAGCACCTCTCCTGTTACCAGGGCAGGAGTGATCCTCCCCACAACACCACCCTACACACTGCTACCAGAACTGGAGAGTGGTCCTCCCCCAACACCACCCCACGCTGTTACCAGACAGTAGTGATTCTTCCCCCAACACCACCCTCACTGTTTCCAGAACTGGTAGTGATCACTCCCCAACACCTCCCACACACTGTTACCCAGCACTTTCAGAGTGGCGTCCTCCCCATCATACTGTTGGTGTTACCAGAACTGGTAGTAGTCCTCCCCATCCACCACCCCTCATACTGTTTTAGAACTGGTGAAGCCCAATCTCCTGTAGCACCCCTCCTGTTACCAGAACTGGTGATGATCCTCCCCAGGACCACCCCTCACTGTTACCAGAACTGGTAGTCCTCCCCAGCACCACCCCTCCACACACTTTTCCAGAACTGGTAGTGAACTTCCCCAAACACCACCCCTCACTGTTACCAGAACTGGCAGTGATCCTCCACCGTGCTACCCTCACATTGTCTTAGAACTGTTGGTCCTCCCCCAGCACCACCCCACACACTGTTACGAGAAGTGGTAGTGATCCTCCCTGCAGCACCAACCCTCACTGTTACCAGAACTGGTAGTGATCCTCCCCAGCACCATTCACATTGTTACCAGAACTGGTAGTGATCCTCCCCACAGCACCACCCACATACACACCAGATTTAATTGGTGATCCTCCTCCCAGCACCACCCCACACTGTTACAGAACTGATAGTGATCATCACTTCACCCCTCACACTGCTACCAAGACTGGTGAGTAGTCCTCCCCAACACCACACATTGTTACCAGAACTGTGATGATCTCCCCAGCACCACCCCTCACACTGCTACCAGGACTGGTAGTGATCCTCCCCAGCACCACCCCACACTGCTGGACTGTGATGGTCCTCCTAACACACGCCCTCACACTGCCACCCAGAGGCAGCGATCCTCCCCAATAACTTTTGCTTACCTGTGCGAGACTGGCAGTGATCCTCCCCATCACCACCCCTCACACTGCTACCAGAACTGGTAGTGATCCTCCCCAACACCACCCTCACACTTTTTACCAAGAACTGGTAGTGATCCTCCTCAACACCACCCCTCACACTGTTACCAGAACTGGTATTGATCCTCCCCAAGCACCACCCCACACACACTGTTCCTGAACTGGTGATCCTCCCCAGCACCACCCCACACACTGCTACGGTACTGGAAGTGATCCTCCCCCAGCACCACCCCACACACACTGTTGCGAGAACTGGCAGTGATCCTCCCCATCACCACCCCTCACACTGCTGCGAGGGTGGTAGAGATCATCCCACAACACCACCCCTCACTGTTGCCAGATCTGGTAGTGATCCTCCCCAGCACCACCCCTCACGCTTTTTACTGGGGCAGGTAATGATCACCACAGCACCAGCCCACACACCTGTTGCAAATTAGTGCTGAGTCCTCCCCCAGCACCTACCCTTTAAGTAATGGCGGTGATCCTCTCCCAGCACCACCCTACACACACTTTACCCAGAACTGAGGCAGTGATCCTCCCCAACACCACACACTGCTACCGACTGGCAGTGATCCTCCTAACACCTCCACACACTGTTACCAAGACTGGGGTGATCCTCCCCAACTTCCACCCTACACTGCTACAGAACTGGGTAAGTCCTCCCCCAGCCCCACCCCACACGCTGTTACCCGAACTGGTGATTCTTCCCCCCAACACCACCCCTCACTGTTTCCAGGGCTGGTAATGATCCTACTAACACCTCCCCACACTGGTACCCAGGAACTGGTAGTGATCCTCCCCAGCGCCACCCCTGACAGTGTGCCAAGACTGGTAGTGATCCTCCCCCATCACCACCCCTCATACTGTTTCCAGGGCTTAGTGGTGATCTCCACCCAGCAGCACCCTCTGTTACCAGAACTGGTATTGATCCTCCCCAAACACCACCCCTCACACTGAACAGCAGTGATCCTCCCCCAGCATACCACCCTCACATTGTCACCAGAACCAGTAGTGATCCTCCCCAACACCACCCCACTGTTCGAAAACTGGTAGTGATCCTCCTGCCTTTTAGCCCTCACACTGTGCAGAACTGGTAGTGATCTCCCAAGCACCACACACATTGTTACCAGAACTGGTACATTGATGCTCCCAGCACCACCCCACACACTGTTACCCACAGACTGGTGGTAAGTCCTCCACCGGGACACCCCCACGCTGCAGAACTGGCGGTGATCCTCCCCAACACCACCTCACTGTTACAGAACTGGTAGTGATCCTCCCCTAACACCACCCCTCATACTGGTGTACAGAGACAGTGGTCTCCCCAGATACCACCCTCACACTGTTACCAGAGTGGTAGTGATCCTCCCCAGCACCACCCCTCACACTGTCACCAGAACTGTTAGTGATCCTCCCCCCAACACCACCCCTCCTGTTACCAGAGACTGGTAGTGATCCTCCCCCAACACCACCCCTCACCTGTTACTGCCAAAAACTGGTAGTGATCCTCCCCCCTAACACCACCCCCACTGTTGCAGACGATGGTGATCCTCTCCCCATCACCCACCCCTGCTGCAGGAACTGGCAGTAGTCCTCTCCCCAGCACCACACACACTATCACCCAGACTGTTGTGGTGATCCTCCCCTCAGCACCAACCCACCACCTGCTACCAGAACTGGTAGGGATCTCCCCGGGCAGCACCCCACACACTGTTGCAGAACCTGGTAGTGATCCTCCCCAACACCGCCCCTCACTGTTACCAGAACTGGTAGTGATCCTCCCCAGCACCACCCCTCACGCATTGCCAGAACTGGTAGTGATCTTCCCCCAGCACCCCTCATGCATTACCAGAACTGATGGTGATCCTGCCCCCCAGCACCACCCCTCACTGTTACGAGGCAGTGATGGTCTCCCTAGTACCCCACACATTGTGCAGAACTGAGTAGTGATCCTCCCAACACAACCCCTCCATTGTTACCAGGAACTGCTAAGTCCTCCCCAGCACCACCGCTCACATTATTTACCAGGACTGGTGTGATCCTCCCCCAGCACCACTCCACACACCCTGCTACCAAGAACTGGCATTGGTGGTCCTCCCAACACCCCATCCCACACACTGTTACCAGAACTGGTAGTGATCCTCCCCCAACACCACCCCTCAAACTGTTAAGCAGAACAGGCATGATCTCCCCCCCAGCACCACCTCTCACACTGTTGCCCAGAGACTGGCAGTGATCCTACCCTCAACACCATCCACTGTTGCAAAACTGGTAATGATCCCTCCCCCCCAGCACCACCACACACAGTTACCTGAACTGTGGTGATCCCTCCCCCAACACCACCCCTCACACAATGCCAGAACTGGTATTGATCCTCCCCCAACACCACCCCACACACTGCTACCAGAACTGGTAGTGATCCTCCCCAACACCACCCCTCACACTGTTCCCAAACTGGTAATAGTCCTCCCCATGTACCACCCCACACACTGTTACCAGAGTGGCGGTAGTCCTCCCCCCAACACCAACCCTCACACTGTTACCACAACTGGTGTGATCCTCCCCCCCCAGCACCACCTACACACTGCTACCAGAACTGGCAGTCCTTCCCCACCACACACTGCTTACCAGAACTGATGATGATCCTCCTTACATCACCACCCACACTGCTACAGAACTGAGTGATCCTCTCCCAACACCACCCCACACACTGCTCCAGAACTGTTGGTGATCTTCCCCAGCACAACCACACACTGCAAACTGGTAGTAGTCCTCCCCAGCACCACCCACACATTACCCAGAACTGGTGATCCTCCCCCAACACCACCCTCACACTGTTGCCAGAAGGTAGTGATCCTGCACAGCACACCCTCACACTGTTGCCAGAACTGATAGTGATCTGCTAGCACCACCCCCTCACACTGTTACCTGATGGTGATCCTCCCCAGTACCACCCCACACATTGTTACCAGAACTTGTTAGTGATCCTCCCCCAACACCACCCCTCATTTGTTCCCAGAACTGCTGGTGATCCTCCCCAAACTTACCGCTCACATTGTTACCAGGACTGTGGTAGTCCTCCCCAAGCACCACTCCACACACACTGCAGAACTGGCGGTGATCCTCTCTTACCACACTGCTGCCAGTACGCTGGCCGAGTGATCCTCTCCCCCAGCACCACCCCTACACACTGTGCCACAACTGGTGATGATCCTCCCCAGCACCACCCCACACTGCTACCAAAACTGGTAGTGATCCTCCTTCTTACCACCCTTCTGTTACCAGACAGGTAGTGATCCTCCCCGAGCACCACCCCTCCACTTTTTACCAGAACTGGTAATGATCCTCCCCAGCACCAGCCGACACACTGTTAGGGCAAGTAGTGATCCTCTCCCCATCACCACCCCACACACTGCCTACCCGGTATGGCAGTGATCCTCTCCCAAACACCACCCCTACACTGTTGCCACAACTGGTAGTGATCTCCCCCAGCACCACCCACACACTGCTACCATGGCAGTGATTCTCCCCAGCACCACTCCACACACTGTTGTCAGAACTGGTAGTGATCCTCCCCAGCACCACCCCACACTGTTAGAACTAGTAGTGATCCTCCCTCTTTTACCCCAAACTTCTACCAGTACTGGCAGTGATCCTCCCCAGCACCACCCCACACACTGTTACGAGAACACAGTGATCTCCCCCAGCACCACTCCACACACTGTTGCCAGAACTGAGGTGATCCTCCCCCCCAACACCACCCTACACTGCTCCTAGAACTGGTAGTGATCCCTCACAGCACCAACCCTCACTGCTACAGAACTGGTAGTGATCCTCCTCAAACACCACCCCTTACACTGTTACCAGAACTGGTAGTGATCCTCCCCAGCACCACCCTGCACTGTTACCAGAACTGTTGGTAGTCCTCCCCCCAGCACCACCCACACACTGTTGCCAGAACTGCGTTAGTGATCTCCCCCAACCACCCACACTGTTACCAGAGTAGTAGTGATCCTCCCCCAGCACCACCCCACGCTGTTGCAGATGTGGCAGTGATCCTCCCAGAACTGGGAGTGATCCTCTCAACACCACCCTACACAGTGTACATCAGTGTTGGCGCAAATGGCCGAGCCAGTGATGGTGGTGTATGGGTGAGGTGTGATCTTCGGTAAGGTTTAGAGGGGAATAGGTTAAGCCTTCCACCTCCTTCCTTTCTCCCATTTTCCAATAGGGAATATCCCTATGTAATAGTAGGTGGTGAAGCTTTCCCTTTGAAAAGGAATTTGATGAAGCCATATCTAAGGAAAGATTTATCTAAAGAAAAGGTAATATTCAATTATCGACTCTCCCGTGCAAGGCGCACATCAGAAAACGCCTTTAGAATCGTGGCATCAAGATTCCATGTATACAAACACCCCATGTGCACCACGCCTTCAACAATGAAGGTAGAGTACCATGGCAAGAACAAATGGCTCTTCTGCATTAAGCAGTGCAGATATTACATTGTTCTTCACATTTGTCCAAGTCTTAACACCAATCCCTTTAACATTCACTCTCGCTTCTGTACTTCAGAATTGATACTAGCGACCATTTTTGTAAACATTGGGTTAGTAAATACGAAGAGTAATCCCAAACATCGGGTTAGCATTAAATAAACCGACGAATGGAATCGTCAAACGCCTGTACGTTCGTGTTACTTTTTACTAACCGTAATGCCGCAACTCAAGAGGGTTGGTATTCTTGCATGTATTTTACATACTACAAAGTAGTATTTTCAAACATAAAATCACTGAATTTGTTAAATTACAATAATATGTTTTATGTATTATGATAAGAAATAGTGATATATAAACATAATTTACCAATTACATTTTTCAGCTGTATGGTGTTGTCAAATATTTATTCAAATGTTGCTCTATATGTAAAAATGGATGGGAAATCACACAAAACCTAAAAACATAAAAGCCCTTTGCAAGTATAAGTGAAAAGTAAGAGTTTACTGTTGACTCCTCTTCGTGCTGTACCCACATCATTACATCAGTCAGTATGAGATGCACTATTTCATCATAAATATTTCGATATACATCACTTCATCAGACTAAACATGCAGTTTGTAAAAGTTAAATATCTTGAGATAGTGACATAAATGCCACAATGGCTATTTTTAAATCACGCCTGGGACTGAGACACACAATGCTTACTGAGGCAGAAGCATTACTGGCATTTGGTATCTGTTACCTCGTGGTCCAACGCACATAGACGGGTTGCCACCTTGCTTTAAGACTTGGTTCCCTGCAAGAGAGTGACCTGACAAAAGTGATGTTAAAATTTGAAGTAATTCGACCAGAATTTTTTAGAGAAAATTAAAAAAACGTCATGCTGGCGTCTCTGATTACAAGACAAAAGTTTCATTTACATTTAAATCAAAACGCCATTTATAAGTGTATAATCCCGAGAGTGCTAATAGTTGAGAAATTCGAGACGAAGTCATGTTATGAAGTTAAGTGTGCTCTCTTATGCCACATGCCTATAACTTAAGATATATAATCAACCAATTTGCCACAAGTATTACCTTAGCTATTAAAGCTATTTAGAGGTAACGCATTCATGAGTTACAGTACCACAACGACTCGCCACCTCCTCTCGTATGGGAAGATTACCTAGCATTCTTAGGTCAGTTAGGAGAACCCAGTGATGCCCATAGCATTGGTGAGCCTACTGATATTAAGTTAAGACTCTTTTCCATGTTCCATGAATTTTAACCTTTAGATAGATTTCCAGAGAGAGGGTCCTCAAGACTTTGCAAAACATATTGAAAATGTAAGTAACTTTTACTCCCCTTGTACAAAGACAGTTTGGGCTGCTATGCCCACCTCAGTGAACGAGGACCCGTCGTCTACCTGTAAGACTTTCTTTAAGTTCCTGACTTTCAGTGTTGTTCTTGAAAGTGCTCCAACACAGGTTAGGGATGAGATGACAGAGTTACAGATAGGTTGATTAATGACCACGGAGGTTTTGTTTAGGACACAGCGGTGTGCCTCACCACGAGTAGTCCCAAGGACAGTAGCATACCTCATGCAAGGCCCAGTAAGTCCAAGTTAAAGTTCCCCATTATTTGTTACTATTGTGGTATCCCCGGTCACATTCGACCAAACTATCCAATCTTTATAACCTTTCACCTGTTTTAGTAGCTTCGTCGACTGGGTATGCCCTTGGTTTTCAACCATATGCAGTACACAAAGGATGGATTCACAGCATTCTGGTTATACGAAGACACAACAGGGAGACGGGAAATACTGTTCCTACTACAAGGTCAGATCACACTGATAAGCAGTGCCGGTATTTATGGACTAACCCACAGCTAAAGTCTAATGTTTTCCATGCATAAACAACCCCTAACTTGAGTACACCTTCACCACAAACTCAACGGGAAACATCCCAGCGGCCTGAACAGGTACAGTCGCGGACAAGAGCTCTCTTCCGCTGCCAGCCACAATGTGACTTCGAAATATCTGAGGTTTGAACAACGAAGCAGTAGAAGGAAGTGCCTTTTAAACCCAACGGCTGTCGCACTTGAAAGATTTAAGGGAGGCAAGGGGAGGGAGGGGGGATGAGAGGAAGGTTAGTTGGAGTGGAAAATAACAATTAAATCTCCATCAACTGATAACAGTGGTGGTGGTGGAGATGGTTCACACATAAGGATAATGAATGTATCAACAAAAATCTTATATACATTGTAAAGAATTGTACGAATAAATACTAGGAGGTTCCAGGAGCAACAATGGTGTTGATAATAGTATAGTGATTACTTTTTTATTTTTTATTTTATTTTATTTTTTATTGGGCACCCCCTTACATCCTTGTGTAAGGTGAAGCGCAGAAGCGTTTACAGCGCCCAACAGGGAAGCATGCTAAGTTCATGCTTGCCTTTATGTCTCACGAGTTAAGGGCGTAGAAGATTGAAGAGTCAGTGGTTTTATGCCATGAAGTTATTGGAAGTCTAAACAACTTTCCCTGAATACGAATTCGCAATTTTCGATTTACACCAGGTACCTACTTTACTGCTAGGTGAACAGGGACTAATGGGGGCAAGGAAGTAAGTCCAAACAACTTCCACCGGCCCGGGAATCGAACCCGTGACATCTCGCTTGCGAGGCAAGATCGGTACCGCATCTACCACCGATCCCCCATAGTGATTACTATAAAAAAGTGTGTTCACTCGAGCTTTGTAAGGCATAGAACAGTTTGTAGCAAGATAGCTGATTGGCGACAGGAAAACATGCAAATCGTCGTTCAACTAGTTTTAGTATTTAATTTATCTTATCTGCCTTCTGTAATTTTAAGGAATAATAACTGATCAGTGCTGACCTCTAATAATAACCACATTCGGGAAGTAAAATTAACATGTGAATCACTGATAACGTAAAAATAAAGAGAATAACTTGAAATATTTTTAATTCTCTAAATCCAACTTATTATTGACTTACATTCTTTAAATTGTACTTCTTTTTAGCTAAAATATTGATGTAAGTTTCTTAAACTACCCTTCCTACTACAGTAGGGTGTGTCATAGGAGGGAAGATCAGCTAAAACTAATGGCCCATCACGTTTTGGTTGATTTTTAGTGTATATAAACAGAAAATAATTTCAGTTTCAATATTTTGCAACCTTTTGCTAGGTAAATTTTAGTAGAAATTTATCAATCTAACAATACAGCTGCATTAGTGCATTACAATTCAATAGTGAACATTGCTTTTTCTGACTTCATTCTTTAACAACCCAACTAACAATATTTTTTCTGTTTCGAATTCTGATGCATTTATAAGTTGATATTTGCGATGGCTGCTTGTGTCAGGACGAAGACCAAAAATCCAGCCATCTCAGTCACTATCTTGGGTCTGGGAGAGAGCTCCTGAAGTCGGGTACTTTACATTGAGAATGCTTTTGGGAATACGGTGTTTTAATCAAGGCTTGATCAGTGAAAGAACCAAAGAACTTACACGAAACTAAAGACATTGCCAGTGATATGACCAAAGCTGTCTTGGCACAATACCTCCTGGCTAACGCTCCAGTTCAAGCCTCCAGTCATAACAAGTCAGAAAAGAAGATTAGTAGAGAGACTGCTAGCCAGTTGGGGAAAAGAGCCAGAGATATCCTCTCTTGGGGAGAGGAAAACTTGCAGTTAAGGACAGCTTTGCAAAACAACTGGACCAGTTATTTGACATAATTACTTACCAGAATTTTGCTGAAATTATTTCTCTGTCCACAAGTTTGGATACGATCGTGACTATGCAAATGGGGCTATCTCCTGTATTTGCAAAGCGTGAACTGAAGATTCCTGTGATCGAACTGGCATTTGTGTCAAAGCACAGAGAGAAGGCTGGCAATATAGGGGGCTCTCATGATTTCTAGCAAAAGATATTCCGGAGTCAAGAGACAGGAGGCTGCCACAGAGACAGAAGAAGGAGAAATTGCCGAGGAAAAGAGACTTGAGAAGGCCAGAATTGAAGTACAAAGGCCGATGATTGGAGTCAAGCTGATTCAGAGTTTAATGACTTCCCATGGCTGATCCGAGTGCTGACCAGGAGAATGGTGACTTTGTCCCTAACTTGAAAATAATGATCCCAAACCTTCCAGGCATAGATTCGAAATAGGAAAGATGTCGAGCATAGCTCTGTATGCGACACCACACTGGTCTCAGAGAAACTGCAGAGATAGCAACAGCTGCCTGGATTGACGGTGGTTTGATAACACCTGATGATGTTCACCTGGTGATAGATCATAACAAAGTAAGGAGGCTCAGGAGAAACTTGTCAGTAACCTAGAAAGAGGAGTTTGATAAGGGGATAAGAAAGGCCAGATCAATTGTTTGTTCTTTGATGGGAAGGGATGACACTAAAGTGTTCATGAAAGTTGGAGATTCTGACAAGTTGTTCCCTGCCATGGTGAAGGAGAACACTACTCCTGCTGCAGTGAACCAGGAGGGGGAAGTATTTATTGGCATTTCACTCCAGAAAGATGACATCAGGAAACCAGCTGAGATAGTGGCAGATAACATTGTGAACTGGCTCAGAGAGACATCAGACCAGACCCTGCAGGCCATTGGAGGACAGCACCAACACGAACACAGAAGGGTGGCAAGAAGTCATACAGTGGATAGAGCGGAAGATTGGGGAGGAAGCTGGTCTGGATTGTTTGTGACCTCCACCAACGAGTTGCCACTCAGACATCTGATCCAGGAGCTGGATGGCAAAGACTCTTTCAAACAACAAGATGGTCTGGTCACTCTTGGCAAGATGCTGGACTCTGCCACTGAGTTAGAAATAAAATCCGAGCTGAAAAAATCACAGTTGGCCCTCCACTCGTTGAGCTTGCGCATACTGTCATTGACTTGACCTGAGTACTGACTAGTACTATGGTTATGATTTGCAGTGCCATCAAAGCTGGTCATACAGTAGACTTGCTTACCTGCAGATAGGTCCAGTCACATTCTAGGTAGCTCTAGCAGCTCTCCAGGTTCTGCAGAATTTGGGCCAGCTGCATCATAAACTGAAGGGGCCAGCTTCACAACCTGAGACTTATTGTCCAATTCATCGTGTGAGTGTCTACTTGCCAAATTGGTTCCAACACCAAGGTCAAGTCATCGTTCCTCCGAAAGGTCCGAGGCATGTTCTCTTCCAGCTTGAGCTCTGAGGAGTCAGCCAAGAAGGTTGTTCAGATTGTGGGCAGACTGGCAGGGAGATCTTCCTGGTATGTCTCACTCATCCAGGCAGTTCTGCAGACAATGCTCTGCAGTAGGATGAGGAGGAGAAGAGTGTGATCAAAGAGATCTTGGATGTAGAGACTTGCAGGGAAGGATCTGGGCATGACGAATCAGTTGAGTGTGATTCCTTCCAGGGTCAGGAAGACTCCTGAAGTCGAAATCTAGTGCCAAGACCTCACTGATCTCCATAGATCTGGATAACATCAGGCTGGCAGTGAGCCCCCTCTTCCTGCAGCCTCACCAATGTTCACGTCAGAGCTTTCCTGGACAACCCATGCATCAGCCCTGCCTGGCCCTCGCACACCCAGAGTATAGAAGCGTTGTGTACAGCAGAGTGAGCGAGAATGGCCAGCAGTCCGATGTACAACCAGGAGAGGAGGAAAGTACATCCGAGCTCCAGGTGGGCCAGCAGGAGGTGATGAGTAGAAACAAAGCAAAGAAAGGAACACTTGTATCTTCTCCATAGTTGTGCAGCAATACCGGGTAGTAGTAGTAAAACCGGTGTTTGTATTTGATAATTTATTTTCTAAAGAATAGCTAAATTTTGTACAATGTGTCAAGATCATTCGTTTCACTATTCTGGATCATTTTCATCTAATAAATTAACCTGATACATTTACTTTACTTTTAAATAAACTATTTAGTGGTGTTAGTAAAAGTTTGGAGTCTTTGAGGTTTTCATGGGATTTCAGGTTTAAATTTGCACTGGCAAAAATAAGACTTTTCAAAAATCTGAATGTCACATGATTTCTTTGCAAAACTATCATGCTTACATTACTCCGCTCATCGACAGGTATATTGCTGTTCTTGTCACATTCCCTTTCTTGTCTTCCTTTTCACAGCTCTCTCATTAATAATCAAGATTTTAAATTGTTATAAGTTTTCCCGTTATTACATACTAATAGCAATAAATATTTACAATTTCAAATGACTTTAAATATTAATTAAGGTCAAGGAAAATTTCTACAGTACTGCAAGAAAGCAACATCTCCGTTTAACTACCCATAACTCGCGTTCAGGATGGTATTGCCAAATCTCAAAGATTAAATTCTGAGTAATAAAATCCAATTATATGTTCTTTCAATAATAGTTATATTTGTTTTTTATGAGTAAAGAGGGTTAATGTTAATTTGTTTTATTTTATTGGTACTTGGATGGTCTTCTCGACATAAGAACAGGGAAATCTGACGCTTTATATGCTGTCTAAGTTTTTGACATTTTTTCATCAGATTTACTGGTGTCACCCAAGGTAATGTACGAAGTTTACAATAAGGACTTCTTTCATGTGCGATTATAATGTGATACTGCATTAATATACAGTATGCGTATTAGTTAAAATCTAAACACCTCTGTAAATATTCACCTTATGTTGTTACTTATGAGGCGAGGCGAGGCGAGGCGTGCAAACACAGAAGATATAATTGCTACCAGGTGAGTGTCATTAACTCTCACTTTCTCTCTCTTATAACCTGTATTGTCTTTCCAATAACACCTCTTCTATGTGACTTCAACCTTCTCATACGTCGTCTTCCTTGTCTTACACACACACACACACACACCTTACCGCATCTCCGCCCTCCATCCACTACCTCACCGCCCACACTGACCACTCACTTGTCCTCACACCAGACGAAGGTCCCAGACAGACCAAAACGTTATGTCATGTTTACAAGAGTTCATTCGAATATGGGTATAATTCATTCACTTGTAAATCATAGCACTTTGCATTATAACACATAAATGCAACAACTTAGTCACGCCTACTTGCTGTAAGTTAACAGACCTACACAAAATATAGTCAAACAACCTCCGTGATCCTTTATCAACAACTATTATATATATATATATATATATATATATATATATATATATATATATATATATATATATATATATACACAAGGTATAACTAAATTGCTCAAACGTTTTGAATATTCGTTGTTTGGTAAACAGTGAAAATAATTACGTAATCTGAGCTATTTACTGTTGATGTTGTCACGCCTGAGCTGAACTCGCATAGCGTGAGGCATATGTTCCCTCACATTTCAAGCCAAGCTATTAACTTATTAATTTTACTTATTATATTATTATTGTTCTTAGTTACTTAGGTTAATTGTATATTTATGTATGTTATTAATATGTATCATTGTCTTACTCTGTTAAGTCAAATCAAGAGTAGTATTAATTAATTATATAAAATATCCAGCAAATGTCCTGATCACGTGATATGAGACGCCTCTCGCGTGCGTCTGACGCCTCAGTAGCGGAAAAACCGTAGCATAGGTAGACGTGTCCATCGTTCTCTAGCCTTGACCTGTCTAGTGCCTTGTCCAGTTTTCTGCAATGCCCTAGGGGATAGAGTGTGTCATACTGAGGGAATTTTTTTTTTTGAGTTTGAAAAATCGGCCCATGGTATTAA
>NW_024730383.1:0-12500 GCF_018991925.1 Homarus americanus
CCTACCCACCACCACGACCCACCTCCAGTACAATGGCTTCCACCTGCCCACCACGACCCACCCCAGTACCTTCTCCCACCTACCCACCTCCAGCTGAATGCCACCTGCCCACCACCACGACCCACCTCCAGTACCTAGCTCCCTGCCCACCACCACGACCCACCTCCAGTACAATGGCTCCACCTGCCCCCAAGCGACCCACCTCCAGTACGCCAGCCCTGCCCCACCACGACCCACCTCCAGTAAAAAACCCACCTGCCCACCACCGTGACCCACCTCCAGTACCTTGGCTCCCACCTGCCCACCACCACGACCACCTTCAGTACTTGCCACCTGCCCACCACCGCGGGCATCGATGAAGAGATGAGAGTGTCTCAGACCTTTGGCAGACTGCGTACCCATGTCTTCAGCTGCAGCGAGACATGGGTCACATAAGGAGACACAGCAGGGTCACATACCAGCGAGACATGGATACATACAGGAGACACAGAGACATGGGTCACATACAGGAGACACAGCGAGACATGGGTCACATACAGAACACAGCAGAGACATGGGTCATACAGGAACATAGGTCACATACAGGAGACACAGCAAGACATGGGTCACATACAGGAGACACAGTGAGACATGGGTCACATACAGGAGCCCAGCAAGGACATGGGTCACATACAGGAACACAGCGAGACATGGGTCACACACAAGAGACACAGCAGACATGGGTCACATACAGGGACACAGCGAGACATGGGTCACATACAGGAGACACAGCAGATATGGGTCATACAGGAGCCGCAGGACATGGGTCTATACAGAGCCACAGCGAGACATGGGTCACATACAGGAGACACAGCGAGACATGGGTCACATACAGGAGACACAGTGAGACATGGGTCACATACAGAACCACAGCAGGACATGGGTCACATACAGGAGACCAGTGAGACATGGGTCCATACAGGAGAACCACAGAGACATGGGTCACATACAGGAGACACAGTGAGACATGGGTCACATACAGGAACCACAGCGAGACATGGGTCACACACAGGAGACACAGCGAGGCATGGGTCACATACAGGAGCCACAGCGAGACATGGGTCACATACAGGAGACAGATGAGACATGGGTCACATACAGGAGCCACACAGCAGAGACATGGGTCACATACAGGAGACACAGACATGGGTCACATACAGGAGACACAGCGAGACATGGGTCACATACAGGAGACACAGTGAGACATGGGTCACATACAGGAGACACAGCAGACATGGGTCACATACAGGAGACACAGCGAGACATGGGTCACATACAGGAGACACCAGAGACATGGGTCACATACAAGAACACACAGACATGGGTCACATACAGAGACACAGCAAGACATGGGTCACAACAGGAGACACAGTGAGACATGGGTCACATACAGAACCACAGGAGACATGGGTCACATACAGGAGACACAGCAGAGACATGGGTCACATACAAGAGACACAGCAGACATGGGTCACATAGACACAACAGACATGGGTCACATACAGGAGCCACAGCGAGATATGGGTCACATGCAGAACCAGTCAGAGACATGGGTCACATACAGGAGACACAGTGAGACATGGGTCACATACAGGAGCCACAGCATGGGTCACATACAGGAACATGGCAGACATGGGTCACATACAGGAGACACAGGCAGACATGGGTCACAAGAGACACAGCGAGACAGGTCCTACAGAACCACAGCAGACATGGGTCCATACAAGACCACAGCGAGACATGGGTCACATACAGGAGACACAGCAGAGACATGGGTCACATACAGGAGACACAGTGAGACATGGGTCACATACTAGAGCCACAGCGAGACATGGGTCCATACAGGAACACAGCGAGACATGGGTCACATACAGAACACCAGCAGACATGGGTCACATACAGGAGACACAGTGAGACATGGGTCCATACAGGAGCCACAGCAGAGACATGGGTCACCAGGAGACACAGCAGGGCATGGGTCACATACAGGAGCCACAGCGGACATGGGTCACATACAGGAGACACAGAGACATGGGTCACATACAGAACACACGCGAGACATGGGTCACATACAGGAGACAGCAGAGACATGGGTCACATACAGAACCAGGAGACATGGGTCACATACAGGAGACACAGCGAGACATGGGTCACATACAGGAGACACAGCGAGACATGGGTCACATACAGGAGACACAGCGAGGCAGGGAACCCAATAAGCTATCTTGCAGCTAACCTGAGTGTCTATCAGTCAATTCTTTCTGGTTTTCTTCATGGATGTTAAAATGTGTCTTGTACAAATACAGTTGTATTATGGTTGGTAAATTGTAAAGGGAGCCCAGCTTATGAAGAAACGTGCTATCGAGGTGAGCTACCGTGCGAGTCCACCTTCTCCCACCACTCAAGCCAGGAGACAGCTTCTTAATTACTGATACAAGAGGGAGTGATGCTGATCTGTTGCGTCGTCAAACAACAACACCCTCGACTTGACATAAGTGTGTTGGCAGACATAAGAGAATGTTCAAGAGTGTGTTGCAGCTGCTTGCAACACCCCGGCTTGTTAGTCGTATCTCTCACTTGTTCACCTAACAAAAGACATGCTAGTACATCATTGTCCTCAGCTAACATTATTGTATCATTGTTCTCTTTTTTCTTTTCTTTGTTTTTACGGGAAATGGCAGGCACAGGTCATCGACCCACATCCCTGGAGGGGGGGCATAAAAATAAAAAAATTATAGAAAAGAAAAAGGTTATATTAATCTACACCACGAAGATGCGGAAAACCAGCTTTTTAAAGTGAGACAGATTGTATGAGTGTGGAAACACAGAAAGGCAGAGCATTCCACAGTTTGGCTGTGTGAGGAAGAAAGGATGTACTCTCAGGGTTATTCTAGTGTGACCGACATCCACACAGAAGCAGTGGGCACCGCGGCAAAGACGTGTGTTGACAGACGCTTGCCGGCAGTACACAGGATGCCGAATCCACCGAACATTGCCCGTTAAGGTACCAGAAAGTGAAGCAACATTGTGGCGAAGAAAGGAAGAAAAATTATCAACTAAAGGAGGAGAGTTAATGAGACGAAATGCCTTTGATGCCACCCTATCTAACAGTTGGATAGAAGAAGAGCCACCCCAGATATGAGAGCAGTACTCCAAGTTAGGAGGAATGAATCCCTTATATACTTGAAGCAACTGCTCAGGAGTGAAGTAGCTACGGCATCTGTACAGCATCCCCAGCTTTCGGGAGACACCTTTAGTTGTAGTGTGAAGTAAATTATTAGTAAAAAAGAAGGAAGAGAGTAAGTGAAAGAACAGAACCCTGTGGGACACCACTATTGGTAGAGAGCAAGAGATCGATCCCTCGACAACAACTGCCATGGATCGGTTCTCAAGGAAGCTAGAGATTAAAAACAAAGTGGAGGGAGAAACCAAAAGAGGAAGTTTAGAAAGCAAAGACTTGTGCCATACCCTGTCAAATGCCTTGGAGATGTCGAGGGTCACCTAAACTAACGTCGTTGTCCTCACCTAATGTCAATATCCTCGCCTATCATCATTGTCCTCGGCTAATGTCATTATTCTCACCTAACATCAGCCTCCTCAGCTAATGTCATGGTTACACCTAACGTCATTGTCCTCAGCTAATATCATTGTCCTCACTTAATATCATTGTCCTCACTTAACATCATTGTCCTCACTTAACATCATTGTCCTCACTTAACATCATTGTCCTCACTTAACATCATTGTCCTCACTTAACATCATTGTCCTCACTTAACATCATTGTCCTCACTTAACATCATTGTCCTCACTTAATATCATTGTCCTCACTTAACATCATTGTCCTCACTTAACATCATTGTCCTCACTTAACATCATTGTCCTCACTTAACATCATTGTCCTCACTTAACATCATTGTCCTCAACTAGTTACAATTTATTCTGTTTTTTCTCAAATAACATTTACACTACTATTTTTTCAGCATATACTGTACACTGTAAATTCTAACTAATCTTAAACTCAGCTAATTCATCTCTACTCTGACACTGCATCAGCTAATAATGTTCTCAGTCAATACTCTCATATGATATTAGTGTCAGTAAGGACTTTAATCTTAGCTACACCTTTCACATTTAAGGACTCTTTGATTCTGCCAAATTCTAAAATAGATATTCTAGGCCTCACCATTTCCTCTCATATGTCATGGAAGCCACACATCCTCAACATAGCTAAAGCTGGGAAGGGAGCCACGAATTACCCAAATGTACCCAAATGTACCCAACAGTATAGCAAATAAGGGTAAAATCTTAACTAATATCTGTTACATACACAAAACATGTTTAATAATATTTTTAGTGTAATTTTGTAAACATAATTTGTAAGATGAAATAATAAACAGCGAAAAACTTTCAGTATTGGCGAACGCTAAATTCCAAAGAGTTCGTGAACAAGGAGATAACTCAGATCCATCGTCAAGCACTTCGCTACTAACTAACCTAACCTAACCTAACCCGAAGTAAATCCTACAGCTATGTTAATACAAAGTAACAGAAACATCGGTAATTATATCATTTGGACTCTTTGGAATTTAGCGTTTTTCTGTTTACTTCTTGTGACATTATTAATCAGGTTTTATTGATGTAAAACATATATTCGTTAAGATTTTACCCTTTGGGTACTTGGGAAATTCGTTGGACCGAGCTGGGGAATGCTGTACAGATGCCGTAGCTACTTCACCTGAGTAGTTATTAACAGTATATAAAGGATTCATTGGTCCTAACTTGAAGTACTGCCTCTCATATCTGGGGTGGCTCTTCTTCTGTCCAACTGTTAGATAGGGTGGAATCAAAGGCATTTCGTCTTTAACTCTCTTCCTTTAGGTGATAATCTTTCTTCCCTTTCTCTTCCCGCAATGTTGCTTCACTCTCTCTCTTTTACAGGTACTTTAACGGGCAATGTTCGGTGTTGGCATCATGTACCGCCGAAAAGGGTGGGCTCGTAACACACGTCCTGCCACGGTGCCCCTCCTTCTGTGGATGTCGGTCACACTATATAACCGCTGGAATCTCCTTCTTCCTCCACACAGCCAAACTGGAATTCTTTGCCTCCTTCTGTTCCATTCTCATACAATCTGTTTACTTTAAAATGATGGTTTTCCGCCATCTTAGTGGTGTAAATTAACACAATATAATTATTTTACTTTTCTATTTTAATTTCTTTCTATTTTTATTTTTTCCTTTCACCCAAGGCCCCGTTGTGGGTCGATGACCTGTGCCCGGGTGGGCTATTTATAAACACAAAGTCTTAGTTATCAGTCTCAACTAATATCAGTCTCAGCTAACTTTAGTCTCATCTAACATCAGTCAGCTAAATTAAGTTTCAGCTAACATTAGCCCCCGCTCGTCTTTACCCTAAGTTAGTTCAAGATGTTCAGAGTCACAACACTTAAGAAATAGTGTCGACTTACAGTAGTGTCTCAGTGTACTTTCTACGTCATCTTTAAGTGGTTGTTAATATGAGTCAAACTCTACATGTTCTCAGGATCGTAGCGGAAGTGTTGTTGGTGAGAAAAAATGACCTTAACTGTGTCATTTAATCTACATCACAAAACTAATATTCAACAAAGGTGACATTAAAGTTAACTTATCAATATATTAACTTATCAATATCTGGTTAGATTAGATTTGGTCTAGTAACTTTTGGTTAGGTTTTGTTAGGTTTGATTAGGTTAGGTTAGGTTTTGTTATGTTAGGTTAGGTTTGTTACGTTAGGTTAGGTTTTGTTACGTTAGAGTTGGGTTAGGTTAGGAGTTACTTTCGTGCCGTCAACTTTTTGGTACATGTAGTGGTGTAGCTCTGCCGTGTTCATGGTATCTGTATTATTGTACATGTTATGCGCAGGTAAGAGGTGACGCTACAGGAGTACCAGGGAGGAAGCAGTGGTCAGTCTTACTCTACCCTGGAGCGTAGAGGCAGGGGAGAGGCTGCCACTCCACCTCAACCACCAGGAGCACCACCACCAGAGGCCTGCGACACCGCCCACCACAACCCCTTCCCTCTCACCTCTACCAGGCGCCCACTGGGTCCTTCTGCCACACACCCCACGGCTCCCAGTATAACCTGTCCCAGTACCAGGCCAGCCTCGCCCATCTGCCTCACCCAGTAGGATCCCCGACACAGAGCCTCCAAGGGACCCTCAGACGGGGCTCTAAGAAGGTGCACAAGAGCTCCTCCTGGGGCTACCCACACACCCTCACCACCATCATTGTGAGGTACATGAACCAAAGTCTCCCTTACCTCAGAGTCAGGTCAAGTGGACTCCACGCTCAAGAGAGAGAGACGTAGGGAGGCGCGGGTGGGTGAGGGCGTGGACCGGGGAGGAGATGAGGAGGATGCCCACCCCCAACACGGAGCGGAAGTCTAAGAGAGAGAGTGCGGTGTGACCCACAGCACCGCGGCAGCTGTACTGGTGACAAACACTTAAAGACAACCCAACTACTTAACGTGAGTGTGAACTAACAGTTATATAGTGTGAACACTTGGCACTTATAAACAGTTAGCAGTTATATACTTTATTGTAATCTTGGCACTTATAAAGTGTAACACTTAACAGTTATATAGTGTAAAAATCGCCACTAATAAAGTGTGAACAGTTAACAGTTATACATTGAACACTTGGCAGTAATAGTGAACAGTTAACACAGTGTCAACTTGGCACTTATAAAGTGAGAATAACTAAATATGATAGACAGGGTATGACGATACAAGAGTGGTCAGGGGACACGAGCTGTTTTTGTAACATATTTGTACATAGAAAAGACGGTTTGTGGAGGGTAAGTGTTCCATACTTGATGGACAACAGCTTTATAATATACAATACTGTACTGTACTGTACTGTACTGTACTGTACTGTACTGTACTGTACTGTACTGTACTGTACTGTACTGCACTGTAGTGTACCGTACTGTACTGGTACTGGTATCGAACTGTACTGTACTGTACTGTACTGAACCGTACCTCGAATCGAACTGTACCGAACCGAACTGGTACTGTAATTGTACTGTACTGCACTTCACTGTACTCGTACTGTACCGTACTGGTACCGGAACTGTACTGAACTGTACCGGTACCGTACTGTATCAGTACTGAATCAGATTGGTACTGTACTGTACTGTACTGGTACTGTACTGTACCGTACCGAACTGTACTGTACCGTACTGTACTGTACCGCATTGTACTGTACTGGTACCGAATTGAACTGTACTGGTACTGTACCGTACCGTACTGTACTGGTACTGAACTGAACCGTACTGTACTGTACTGTACTGTACTGAACTGAACTGAACTGTACTGTACTGTACTGTACCGAACTGTACTGAACTGAACTGTACTGTACCGTACTGGTACTGAACTGTACTGAACTGAACCGGAACTGGTACTGTACTGTACTGTACCGGTACCGTACTGGTACTGTGCTGAATCACTGTACTGTACTTTGAACTGAACCGTACTCGAACTGTACTGTACCGAATCACTGGTACTGCATTGTACCGTACTGTACCGTACTGAACTAAACTGTACTGTACTGTACTGAACTGAATCACTCGTACTGTACTGTACTGTACTGTACTGCACTGGTACTGCACTGCACTGTACCGTACTGCATTGTACTGTACTGTACCGTACTGCACTGCACTGGTACCGTACTGAACTGGTACTGAATCACCGTACTGCACTGTACTGAACTGAACTGAACTGTACTGTACTGTACTGTATCAGTACCGTACTGTACTGTACTGAACTGGTACTGTACTGTACTGTACCGGTACTGTACTGTACTGTACCGAACTGGAATCGAACTGTACTGTACTCTACTGTACTACTGTACTGAACTGAACTGAACTGAACTATCAAAATTATACTAGACTGAACTGTACTCTACTGTACTGTACTGAACTGAACTGAACTGTACTGTACTGTACTTAAATTGAACTGTACTGTACTGTACTGTACTCGTACTGAATTGAATAGCTGTAATGTACTGTAACAAAATGTATTGCACTGTAGAATTGATAGTAAGCAGTGTTACTGTGTAGAGGTAAAGGTACTGTGTGAGAGGTGTTACTGTGTGAGAGTAAAATACTGTGAGAGAGTACAGTGTTAAACACTGTGTGAGAGTAAAATGTTAGTGTGTGAGAGTAAAGTGCTTTCGTGTGACAGGCGACAAACTAAATATCAAATTAACTGAATTTTGTGTGTGTGTGTGTGTGTGTGTGTGTGTGTGTGTGTGTGTGTGTGTGTGTGTGTGTGTGTGTGTGTGTGTGTGTGTGTGTGATCTGTTAATATATGTATAACATCCTTGCTCAGTGTAAATTATATAAAATATTTGTTATAGGTTATATAATAATGCTCTATATACAATAGTTGTTGCACTGGAGGGAGTATGTGTGTACTGGAGGAGGTGTGTACTGGAGGAGGGTGTGTGTACTGGAGGAGGGGTGTGTGTACTGGAGGAGGTGTACTGGAGGAGGTGTGTGTACTGGAGGAGGTGTACTGGAGGAGGTGTGTGTACTGAGGAGGGTGTACTGGGAGGGAGTGGTGTGTACTGGAGGAGGTGTACTGGAGGAGTGTACTGGAGGAGGTGTCTGGAGGAGACTGTACTGGAGGGAGGACTGAGTGTACTGGAGGAGGGTGTGTGCCTGGAGGGAGGGTGTGTGTGACTGGAGGAGGTGTACTGGAGGGTGTGTACTGGAGGGTGGTGTGTGTACTGGAGGAGGGTGTGTGTACTGGAGGGTGGTGTGTGTACTGGAGGGAGGGTGTGTACAGGAGGGTGTGTACTGGAGGGAGGGTGTGTGTGGCCTGAGGAGACTGTGTACTGGAGGATGCAGAGGAGGCACTGGAGGAGGGTGTGTGTGTACTGGAGGAGTGGTGTGTACTGGAGGAGGGGTGTGTACTGGAGGAGAATGTGTACTGGAGGGAGGGTGTGTGTACTGGAGGAGGTGTGTACTGGAGGAGGGGTACTGGAGGAGGGTGTGTGTACTGGAGGAGGGTGTACTGGAGGACTGGAGAGGGTGTACTGAGGGGAGGGGTGTGTGGACTGGAGGGAGGTGGGGTGACTGGAGGAGGGGTGGGCTGGGAGGAGGTGTGTGGCTGGAGGAGGTGTGTACTGGGAGGAGACTGTGTACTGGAGGGAGGGTGTGGCTGGAGGAGGGTGTACTGGAGAGGTGTACTGGAGGGTACTGGAGGAGGGTGTACTGGGAGGGAGGGTGTGTGTACTGAGGAGGGTGATGGACTGAGAAGGTGTGGTAATGGGAGGGAGTGGCAGGGTACTGGAGGATGAGCACTGAGAGTGTGTGTGTACTGGAGGGAGGTGTACTGGAGGAGAGTGTGTACTGGAGGAGACGTGTGTACTGAGGTGTAGGTGTGTACTGGAGGAGGTTGTGTGTACTGAGGAGGTGTGTGTGTACTGGAGGAGGTACTGAGGAGGGGTGGGAGGGAGGGTGTGGCTGGGTGAGTGTGTACTGAGGAGTGTGTGTGCTGAGAGGGGGAGAGTGTGTACTGGAGGAGGTGTACAAGTGCTGGAGGGAGGGTGTGTACAGAGACCAAAATGGGAGGAGGGTGTACAAGTGTGCACTGGAGGGAGTGTGTGTACTGGAGGAGGGTGTGTGTGTACTGGAGGAGTTGTGTGTACTGGGAGAGTACACTGGAGTAAGGAACTGATGACTGTGAGTGTGTGTGTACTGGAGGGAGGGTGTGTACAAACAACACACTGGAGGGAGGGTGTGTACTGGAGGAGGGTGTGTGTACTAGGAGGACAGAGGGTGTACAAGTGTACTGGAGGAGGCTGTAAAACAAACAAAAAAAAGTGTGGGAGGAGTGTGTGTGTACTAGGAGAGTGTACTGGAGGAGTGTGTGTGCTGGAGGAGGTGTGTACTGGAGGAGGTGTGTGGCTGGAGAGGCTGGTGTACTGGAGAACCCGGAGGAGACTGTGTACTGGAGAGATTGTGTACTGGAGGGAGTGTGTGTGTACTGGAGGGAGGGTGTGTGTACTAGGAGGAAGGTGTGTGTACTGGAGGATGGTGTGCACTGGAGGAGGGACGTGCGCACTGGAGAGAGGGTGTGTACTGGAGGAGATCAGTACTGGAGGAGGGGTGTGTGTACTGGAAGGGTGTGTGACTGGAGGAGTGTGTGTGCAGGAGGAGTGGTGTGTGACTGGATGGAGGGGTGTACTGAGGAGTTGTGTACTGGAGGATGTGTGTGGCAGGAGGGAAAAGGAGAGTGTGTGTACTGAGGAGGTGTGTACGGATGGAAGGTGGAGATGTAAAATGGAGGAGGGTGTGTGTGCGGGAGGATGTGTACTAGGAGACGGAGGGAGGTGTGTGTGTACTGGAGGAGGGTGTGCTGAAACTGTGTACTGAGGGAGGGTGACAAACTGTGTACTGGAGGAGGCTGTACTGGAGGAGGTGTGTACTGGAGGGAGTGTGTGCAGGAGGGTGTGACTGGAGAGGGTGTGTGTGTGACTAGGAGACGGAGGAGTTGTGTGTGTACAAAACGCACTGGAGGAGTGTGCGTGTACTGAGGAGCTGTGTACTGGAGGAGCTGTGTACTGGAGGGAGGGGTGTACTGGAGGAGGGTGTGTACTGGAGGGGTGTGTGTACTGGAGGAGGTGTGTGTACTGGAGGAGACTGTGTGTACTGGAGAGGAGGGGTGTACTGGAGGGAGGGTACTGGGAGGAGACACGCACCGAGGAGGTGTGTACTGGAGGAGAGTGTACTGGAGGAGGTGTGTGAACTGAGACCAGTGGCAGAGGAGGCCAGTGTGGCACTGGAGAGAGGTGTACTGGAGGAGGTGTGACTGGAGGAGGTGTGTGGCTGGAGGAGTGTGTGTACTGGAGGAGGGGTGTGTGTACTGGGAGGGGAGGGGGTCTGGAGAGGGTACTGGAGGAGGTGTGTACAGGAGGGTGTGTGGCACTGGAGGAGGTGTGGCACTGGGAGGGAGGGCGTGTACTGGAGGAGACTGTGTGTACTGGAGGAGGGTGTGTACTGGAGGGAGGTGTGTACTGGAGGAGGGGTGTGTGTACTGGAGGAGGTGTGTACTGGGAGGAGGGTGTGTGTACTGGGAGGGAGGTGTACTGGAGGAGGGGTGGGACTGGAGGAGTGTGTAATGGAGGAGGGGTGGAGGGGAGGGTGTACTGAGGAGGCTGTGTGTGGACTGGGAGGAGGTGTGTGCACTGGAGGGAGGGGTGGGAGAGGAGCTGGAGGAGGTGTACTGAGGAGTGTGTGTACTGGGGAGGTGTACTGGAGGAGGTTGTGTACTGGAGGAGGCTGGAGGAGGTGTGTACTGGAGGAGGGTGTACTGGAGGGAGGGTGTGTGGGTACTGGAGGGTGTACTGGAGGGTGTGCACTGGAGGAGGGTGTGCGTCCGGAGAGGGTGTGTACTGGAGGAGGGTGCACTGGATGAGCTGTGTGACTGGAGGAGGGTGTGTGTGCACTGGAGGAGGGGTGTGTACTGGAGGGAGGCTGTGTACTGGAGGAGGTGTGACAACATGTGTACTGGAGGTGGGGTGTGTGCACTGGAGGAGTGTGTGTACTGGAGGAGGCTGTACTGGAGGAGGCTGTGTAATGGGAGTGATGTGTACTGAGTGAGGTGTGTGGCCTGGAGGAGGTGTGTACTGGAGGAGTGTGTGTGTACTGGAGGAGTGTGTAAAATGGAGGAGGTGTGTGTACTGGAAGGAGGGGTGTGTGTGACTGGAGGGAGGTGTGTGTACTAGGAGGCACGAGGAGTCTGCACTGGAGGAGGTGTGCACTAGAGTGTGCAATTGAGGAGGGTGTGTGTACTGGAGGAGGGTGTGTGTACTGGAAGGAGGCAAAATGAACATGTGTACTGGAGAGGGTGTATACTGGAGGGAGTGTGTGTGTACTGGAGGGAGTGTGTACTGGAGGAGGGTGTGTAACAAGTACTGAGGAGGCGTGTACTGGGAGGAAGGGTGTGTGGCTGGAGGAGTGTGTGACTGAGGAGGTGTACAAGTGTGTACTGGAGGGGAGGTGTACTGGAGGAGGTGTGTGTGCTGAGAGGTGTACTAGGAGGACGGAGAGGTGTGTGTACTGGAGGATGGTATGACGCTGGAGAGGGTGTGTACTGGAGGAGTGGTGTGCTGGAGGATGTCAGTACTAGGAGGCTGTCACAACAACAACACCAAGTGTGTGTACCGGACGGAGGGTGTCTGCAACCGAGAGGATGTGTGTACTGGAGTGAGGTGTAAAATGACTGAGTGGTGTGTACTGGATGAGTGGTGTGTACTGGATGGAGGGTGTGTGTTGGATGAGGGTGTGTGTACTGGAGGAGGGTGTGTACTGGATGGAGGTGTGTGTGACTGAAGGACGAGGATGTGTGTACTGGAGAGGTGTTTTATACTGGGAGTGAGGGTGTGTGTACTTGACACGGAGAAGGTGTGGTACTGGAGG
>NW_024730383.1:17500-35061 GCF_018991925.1 Homarus americanus
AGTGAGCCATTTATACCAACTAGTGAGAGAGATTTACCACATAGAGTCACTCAGAAATTGTCCATCCAAAATTGTGTTGAGAAAATATAATGGAACGGACGGGTTTTGACAACCCTACCGAAGCAACAGGAATCGCAGTACCTTAGGTGAGGTTTAGAAACGCGTGTTACACATCTTAACCTCAAGGAATAAATCAGACATGAGAGAGATTGGAAATTTATCTTTTTTTTTAAGGTATACCTATGTAATGTATTGTATATGGTGAAGGTTTTCTTTCTTAAACTGACTTATTTACTTGCTTATTTATTTATTTACTTATTAATTCATTTAATTAATTGCATATTTATTTGATTATTTACTTATTTAGGCCTATTTGCTTGATTATTTATTAATTTTTCACTTGTTTATTTATTTATTTAATTTAAATACTTACTTATTTGGTTATTTATTTGCTTATTTACTTATTTATTTATTTGCTTATTTACTCATTTATTTACTTGATTATTTATTTATTTATTCATTTAATTACTTATTTATTTATTTGATTATTTACTTTTGTATTTACTTGTATATTTTCTGATTTATTTATTTATTATTAATTCATTTATGTATTTACTTATTTATTTACCTGCTTATTTAAATACTTACTAATGTAAATAATTGCTTAATATATCCTCTTCGCCACTGATCGGCTCATTAGCTGCTTGTGCGATCGGTCACGTTTCTGTTACGCACTGTTGGCAAGTGGAGTCCGGACAAAACCCCCTTGGGTTAGGTTAGGTTAGGTTAGATTTGTTCAAAGTGGTTTTGTCCTCGGGGGTTTTGTCCGGTCCCACTCGTTGGCAAGTACTGGGCATGCACTGGCTCCTGAATGTACCTAGACCCACTCCATTGTTGGTCAAGTCTGGTCTTGAAAGAGCTCACACTCGGTGCCGTCACAACACTCTCTGACAGGTTGTTCCAGGAGAGCACAATTCTCACTTGTGTCCTATTTGAACTTGTGTTGTGACCCCCCTAGTGAGGCATTGGACACTCGACTGAGTAGTGCCCCCTGAGATGTTATAACCTTTATTAGGTCACCCGCCGTCTATATTATCTCTGCGCACGAGGTTCCATAGTGCAGGCATTAGTCTGGTGGCCTTCCTTTGGACATTTTCAATCAATTGACACTCTAGCATATCTCGAGGACTAGACGGGTGACAGTACTCCAGACGGGGAAGCATCTCACTCTTGAAGAGCGTTTACTGGGGACGGACCGTCTAGATATCTTATCTTAAGGCGGCGTCATAGAGCACTTGTACTGTCATTGTTCGCTTTCGACTGGCACTAGCCACTGGAACCGCAGAGGCGGAAATTAATAAATTATTAGACAAACCAAAACAATAACAAGATGGATGACTGGCGTTGAACTGATAGCTCTTACAACTCTTGCTTTGTATTGTGTTAAAGTATAAATGTGAGGAGAAATGTTTGTGGACTAGTCCCTCGATGGAGTGAATTAAGAAAGCTTGGTCCTGAACTGCAGATAGGCTAAATTATCAGGAATATCTCTAATTAACAATAGTTTTATATTTTTGGGATCAATTTCCCATTTGCGTATATAATTTAGTTTCATATAATTGGTTTGTATTTTCACTGCGGAAATAAAAAAAAATGCTTATAGAATGATAGGGAGAAGGATGTTAACAACTGATTCAAATTAGCTGTTGAGAAAATTGTATTTACAAAACAATTCTGTATATCTGTATATTAAAACTAGCTGGATAATAACTGTTCATCGCACTAATGTATGATACAGTTCAATTATTATTATTTTTTATAATAAAATAGTGGTTACCTTTTTAGTCCGGAGAATTACCGGTAGCTGCGGTTACGGTTAACAAATTTATTGGCAAAGCTTGGAGTACAATTTGCCTATTCTGAGTAATTCAGTCAGGTCTTGACACTGAGGGTGCTATCACTGTTCACTGTCATGCAGGACAGAGGTTCATACACAAAGAAATACATCATATTCATTAACATTATATATAGGTCAGAGTCATGTGGGTGATGTCACTGTTCACTGCCAAGCAAGACAAAGGTTCATACACAAAGAAATATATCATATTCATAAACAGTATATATAGGTCAGAGTCATGTGGGTAATGTCACTGTTCACTACCACGTAGGACAGTGGTTCATATACATTAGGAGTCATATTCTAATTGAAGACTAATCAGTGTGGGCTAGCAAATTTTAGATAAACAGCAAGAATGTCCTTAAGCACACCTGATTCAATGTAATAATTACAAAGTTCATGATACAATAAGCCAGGTGGCCTGAAGTCTTTGACAGTGTCACATTCAATAATATAGGAGCTGCGATTGTCAAGAGCAACAAGTCGGTCTTGAAAAATCAACTGCTGACAGAGGAAAATCCAGCCGTTAACCTCCGAAATCTAATCCAGCCGCAAGTACGAACCGAAAACAAAAATTGCCGGTACAAGTGCCCATGTGACGCCGCATTTACTTTTACTTTCATCCTCTTCGCCACTGATCGGCTCGTTAGCCACTTGGGGTGTCGGTCAAGTCTCTGTTACACACTATTGCTAAATACTGGACATGTATTGGCCCTGGTAGTGTATCTGAACCTGCACCAGTGCCAGTGTAAAAGTTTCAGAATACCCCCAGGTTCAAGTTACCCCTGCTCTCATTTGAACCTAGGTTGAAAGTACCCACTCCAGTATCAAATAAACCCCTATTCTCACAGCTGACTTGGCCATATATATATATATATATATATATATATATATATATATATATATATATATATATATATATATATATATTATAAATTTTCATCTCCGTGTGAAACACAAATATATATATATATATATATATATATATATATATATATATATATATATATATATATATATATATATATATATATAAAGATAGACCCAATTTTATTGAATGTTTGTTTTGTATGGTTATGCAAGTATTAAGTTTTGGAAATGTAAATAATTGTATTTAAAAAACGATTTTATAATGCTAATGACCAATTCTTGGCATCAAAAGACATAAAATTCGATTAAATCCAAAACTAAGCCTGTTTCTTGTAAATACCAAATCATTTAAATGGTGTTAACAATAATTCCACCTATGTCTCTTGTTGATATCACTTTTGTTGCTACATGAAAATTATTTTAAATGGACAATAAATAAATGTTATTATCGGAGCTAATATTTCATCACATTGAGAATGGGTTTTCTGATGATGTAACAAGGGTGCACGAGTGTTTTTATTTCTGACATGCAAAACATGAGTTCCCCTGAATACACATGGGGGGGTTGTAACGATTACTTCTTAGTAACAATGTAACAGTATAACACAGTAATGGGGAGAACATAATATCACTACCTTTACCAACTGTGTATCTGTTGAGGTGACTGTTACCGTGTATATAACAGATACTTGTGAAGCTGCCATATATGTAACAACCTTCCTGGGTTGTCACCACTTGTAACAATCACTTGTGAAGCATGTGTTACGAACCCCTCCACCAATTGTCATGATCTACCTACCCAGCACCACGAGCAACGCCATCTAGGGACGAGACACGAGTATGACTCGTCTTAGTTACCACTCCGGGGTTTCCCTTCTCCATATCCTGGTTGTTGCGTCACTTCCTCCAAGTCTTCTTTGTCAGCTCGAGTTCGAGGAGAGTTCACGACACTCTGGGAAGTGACCACAGGATCACCTATCCTGGAAACCTACGGCACAGTGACTACCTACCGTCTTCTACAATACTCAGCCTTGCTCGTCAGCCATCTCAGCTCCGCACTTAAGTATTTGTAATCTTATATTGCCTCCCCCACCTCCACCTTGCTTCAAATTATTGTATGTTGTATAAATATGTATATACTGTTAATGTTTAGGTTAAGTATGGTTAAGGGTAAATTATAGAAAGTTGAATATTTTGGTTAAGGAATTTATGGTACTTTATTATACACAACAAAAACTCGCATCCTTTGTCCACCCTTTTATAGTCCGATTGTCTTTGTTTTTTTTTGTTGTTGCCTGTTGGGATCTGGGTAGACTTTTAACTATATTCTAAATCCCCAACTCGTAACACATGTTACCCTATATTCTAGACGTACTAAAATATAGATCAAAGTTTATTGGATCTTCTGTAGTGAAATCCAATATGTTCCTTTAGTTTGTTTATTATAAAAAAAATAGTTCTATGTACACTTTCAAAAAAGGATTATCACAGGAACGTAATCACTATGAGTGTTAAATGAGGACGGAGGGTAACTTAGATTAGCTCTTCTAAAATACGTCCGATTGATGTGAGAGTGGGAGTGATCTTGTGTAGGGACCCTCTGGGGAGAACGGAAATATATCCGACGTCCTCCCTCGAGGAAGACGGGTCACCTCAACGATGACTCTAAATAACGTCTTCCTCTAGTGAGTGATATCAAACTACTGCCCGCAATAGGTGGCCAGAGAGCCGGTTACTTAATCCTTCGCTCAGCACCAAGTGACTCGACTTCCCGTTAGCACACCTTATTACGTTGTAGTGGATACTCATCCGTGGACTCAGTCACCCACGTGTTCGGGCTACCCAGCGCCTGGCCTGCCAGTTCTCTAAGATACATCGACACACACCGGCTCCCTTCCCTGTGCCCAAAGGACGCTTCCAGGTAGTGCACCTCGACATCGTGGGACCTCTTCCAGATTCCTACGGCAACACCTACATCTTCACCTGCATTGACCGTTTCACCAGGTGGACAGAAGACATTCCCATGCCTAATGCTACAGCAGAGTCAGCTGTCCGCGCCTTCCTGTCTGGTTGGGTCTCCCGTTTCGATCATCCCACGACTGTCATCACTGACCGAGGAGTCCAGTTTGAGTCACAACTCTGGCATAGTCTCCTACAGTACCTCGGCACTTCCAGGCACAGCACTACTGCTTACCACTCTCAATCCAACGGCATGGTAGAGCAGTTTCATCGTCAGCTGAAGGACGCCATCAAGGCACAGCACGACCCCTACAGCTGGACGGATGCTCTACCCTTAGTTCTCCTTGGCATCCGCGCATCACACAAAGAAGACATGGACTGTAGCCTAGCGGATCTCACCCTAGGCGAACCCCTTCGCCTCCCCAGGGACTTCTCACCTACTCCTGACCTCGACCACTTCACTCCTGCTGCCCGTCACGACAGGCAGTTTCTGCATTCAAGGCTACTGCCCCACGCCAGCCTTCCCAACGCCCTGAACACATTCATCCCGCACCTCCTTCGCCAGTCTGCCCACCGTTGCCACTTGCAGCACCACCTCGCCCACAACATTTCTGGGTACCCTCTTTTCATCCTCAGGTACCTACTGCTCCTGACGTGGATCCTGCATCCGGACCAATGGGCCCAGAGACCCCACCCGGCGACCCTGAGGACTTTGCACCTGCCGCGAGAAAAGCACCACATTCCTCGCCTGTTCAATCTTCTCTTATTCACAACCCTCCTTCTCCCTTTGCTTCTCCCACAGATCTCGTGTCGCTAGACGGAGTCGTCACCCGTAGCGGCCAAGTGGTTCACACCCCCGCTCGTTATGTCTCACATGTGGAATGCAACCCTGCCGATAGGTTTCCTTCAGCGCTCGGAGGGGAGGGGGAGTATTGTAGTGGATACTCTCCCCTACAATTGCCACTGCCATTAGTCGCTGATCAGTTTATCCCGCCACGAGTTTCTCTGACAAGCCTAGCGTCTGACTGCGAGGGGGGTTCGGCCAGCAGCGATGCTTACTTCCTGTGGACTCGTATATAAGCCCACAGCCTCGCCGTGAAGTGGAAAGTGGATTCTACTGAGGGCTCTCAAACAGACAAGATCTCCGCATAACAAGCTCCTCACCACACAGCAACTCCCTAGCACTGTGTTGTATATATATATATATATATATATATATATATATATATATATATATATATATATATATATATATGTAGTGATGGGTTGTCAGACCACAGCTTACATCTCAGAAAAAGTCCAGACCTGACCCTACATTAGCGAGGTCAAATGTAAGGGGACCCTTCGCCGCCGCCCGATCAGCTCAAACTGACGGCTCGTCTCCCAATATATAGGACGTCGTAGCCCTCCCTCACGACACACACACACAGAGGGATCACAGGAGAAAGTCCACCACAGCTAGAGGTGCCAGCCGGGTCCATCAACAGAGGACAGAGTCACGCAAGTCCTCCCTCCGTTCAGGAGGGAGAAACTTCCCTTCCGACACCGGTGTCCCAGCTAAGCAGAGTCTCCCATAGAGACAGCCCAGAATCACCTGCTAGGCCTCCCCCAGGTCACGTGAGTTTTTGTCAGGGCTATCCATGGGATGAATTACTTACGTGGGAAGCGTATTCATTTCATGTTTGTGTCTGGGAATCAGTGTTTAGTAACGTAATATGATGTCCTAGTAACGTAAATATAATGTCCTAGTAACTTCGACAGAAGGTGTTATTAATGTGTCCATGCCATTATCGTAATTAATAAATAGTTGTAATGAAGAGGTGTTTGAGAAGTTGTCTTTTAAGAATGTAATATATGTGTATTGACGTATAAGATAAGTGTATTGACAGCGTAAATAACTAACCGGCTCCACTACCAAACTTTTCCTCTCTTTACATCCTTCTATTAAATATTCTCTCTATACTTTCTACTCTTAAAACCCCTCATTGAATATACTCTCTCTCTCCTCTCTCTCTCTCTCTCTCTCTCTCTCTCTCTCTCTCTCTCTCTCTCTCTCTCTCTCTATATATATATATATATATATATATATATATATATATATATATATATATATATATATATATATATATATATATATATATACTTCATTAGCCCAATAGCATACGGACTTCTACATACAATCAACACACAAGTTGCAGAAGTCATCACTAAGCCCCCAGATGACAACAAGTTCGCAAGTCTACGAGATGCTTTCAAGAGGCGATACCAGCGGCCTGACACCAGTTTCCTGCAAGACCTATCCGGCAACTTGTTTCGACTTTAAAGTCCTGGTTGGTGCTAGGATGTTCTCGGGGTGTCTGATGAGGTATACGGGTACAAGCGGTAGCGAGCTATGGGAGATAGTCGATCGTTTCTGCACAGTGTGAAGTACAAAACTATTGACACCCGAAGATAATTGTTGTACAAGTATTGGGGAATTGTTGTGAGCGATATATAGCGAAAAGACTAAGGAATTGTACATCGGTAGTGTGCTGCCTGTATGTGTACGAAATGAGAAGCCCAGTTGTGAAAACATACACCGTGAACAGTTTTTGTGAAGATTAAGTAAAGAAGATTACACTGCACATGTTTGTTTCTGTGACCTGGCGGAAATCTTCCTGCTTATTGTTTTGTCTGTACACTGGTACCGATCGTCGGGAAATTACCGGAGACTGGTGGGACCGCCAGTGGTAATTTGACGACACTTGTGATATATCTACTGCATCTATAAATGCGACTTGGCCGCTGGTAACCAGTGGTAGACGCTGGGTAAGCTGTGAAAGGCGGGTCGTAACAATAGGCAGTGGATATTATGTCGAACCGGCTATCACTACTAGAAGCTATTTTGCTGTAGACTTCTTTTAAAAAGCAAAACGAATTAACCAAATCCATTTTATCCTAACTTACCGACCTTGGAATATATTTAAATTAGTTTAGATTTGGTTTGCTTGGCTGGTTTGTTTTCAAAGCGAGTCACGTCAAAGTATCGTTTCTGTGTGGTGGCGGGCGTGTCAGTTCCTTATGTATACAAAAGGAGTCATTTGTCAACGCCCGTCTTTTGTAATGCTCTCGATGGGGTTCTTCATGTTACAAATACTCTTATTTTTAGTCTATTAACATCATTTATTATACCAAAGACATATAAAAGAAGAATGTGTGATATACTATACACGGTATGGATCAACAACTAATGTACACGGGATTATCAGGTGATGTATACATATTATGGATTAGTAATTGACACACATTTGTTCCCTGGAGTACTCGCGGGCCAGAATCTTGACGAACGAGAGGCAGAGGATAGACAGGGAGTGGGGGGGACACGGGCAGATCTGGCACCTGAGTTGCTCCTTGTCCACCGCCTCGAGGTTCAACTTGATCGGCAGCGTCCCCGTGTGGTGCACCGTCTGTGGAGGAGGGACAAATCCACTCAGTCACGTGTAAGGTTAAATTAGGTTAGACGGATTTCGAAATAGGTTCGGGTAAATTTGGTTAAGTTAGGTTATGATAGGTTAGGTTAGGTTAGGGTAAGTTTGGTCGGGTTAGGTTAGGTTATGTTAGGTTGGTTTAGAAGTAGGTTATGTTAAGTTGGTTTGGGTTGGGTCAGGTTTGGTTTGGTTAGGTTAGGTTAAGGTGGGTTAGGTTAGATTGGTTTGGAGGTACAGTAAGTTTGATTAGGGTAGGTTAGGTAAGGTTGGATTGCGTTGGGTTGGTTTAGGTTAGGTTAGGTTATTTGGAGGTTATTTAGGGTAAGTTAAGTTACGGTTAGTATGGGTTAGGTTACACCGAGTTGGGATAGGCTAGGGTAATTGGGCAGTCAGTTGCTTGAAAATGTCCAAAGGAAGGCCACGAGACTGGTGCCTGCACTACTTTTACTTTTATCCTCTTCGCCACTGATCGGCTTGTTAGCCGCTTGGGCGATCGGTCACGTCTCTGATTACTTTTCCATTTAATTTATCTATACGACACTTCAGCTACTCTGAAAGATTTGAGCGCCTGCAGCTGCCTAGTATATATATATATATATATATATATATATATATATATATATATATATATATATATATATATATATATATATATATATATATATATATATATATATATATATATATATATATATATATATATATATATATATATATATATATATATATATATATATATATATATATATATATATATATATATATATATATATATATATACTTTAAATATACTACAGACGGGCAAGGGGGGACCTAACTGAGATGTATAAATATCTCAAAGGGCACTATTCAGTCGAGAGCCCTTACCTGGAGCTGGCGGACGCTCGCCCCACAAGGGGTCACAGCTCAAGGTTGAAGAAAGCTGCAAGTCCAGAAAACTATGAGGGTAAACTTTTTTCAGAGTGAGGGTTGTGAACTCTTGGAACAATCTGTCAGAATGTTATGACGGCACCGAGTGTGAGCTCTTTCAAGACCAGGCTTGGCCAGCACTGGAGCAGGTTCAGAGACATTCAGGAGCCGGTGCATGCCCAGTACTTGCCAACAGTGCCTAACAGAGACGTGACCGATCGCCCAAGCGGCTAACGAGCCGATCAGTGGTGAAGAGGATAAAAGTAAAAAGTAATAGTAGATTACATTGGTTTGGGTATAGGGTAGATTTAGTTTGGTTTGGTTTGGTTAGGTTAAATGGTATTGAGTCTTGGTATAATTAACTTAGGTTAGATTAGGTAGAGTAAATAGAAATCGGCCTCACTCACTCTACTCCCACAACCATCTCAAATCTTGGACGAACACTGGACACACCTGAAACAATCGGGGAAGTGATACACTACGCCAATATGACACAGTAACCGGAGATGACAACCGCCAGAGTATCAACCCCTGACTCGGTCTCAACAGACTGTATGCACGCGACTGTGCTTGGGCTAAAGGTACAATACCTCTGGCAGTACACTAACAACCTTGAACCTGGCAGCTCTGTATAATGTAAACCTTGTGGGCGACCCGACTCTCATAGATTCATTCCCTCCCTCACTACATCCTCACATGCCCTGAGACCTGCGCCTACAGGCCCCCAGCCGTCACCGACCGCTTAGAGACAGGCCTGCTGGCTGGGACTAAACATTACGCTTTGCCGTAAACAGATGAATCGTATCGGGAATTCTCCTTCCACACACTCATCCTCCTGTCACTATATGCAACTTGCCAACAACCCTTGGCTCTTCAGGCACCCGTGTCCTTCGCATGAGTCAAAGACGGCAAACACAAACTCCGCATGTTTTCCTGTTGTGCACTGTAAACGCTTGGCGCTTCGCCTAGCACAAAAAACAAAGGGGTGCCCGATAAACTAGCCCTCGTGCTGGGCAAATCTTAATGTTAGGTTAGGTTAGATTGGTTTGAGGATAGGTTGGGTTACATTGGTTGGGATAGATTGGGTTACGTTAGGTTAGATTAGATAAGATTAAACTAGTTTGAGGGTAGGTTAGGTCAGGTCAGGTTGTTAGGTGTGGTTTGGTTAGATTCAGGGTTGATGGAGTTATTAGCTTGAGTTAGCTTAAATTGGGATAGATTAGGTCTCGATAGTTAGGTGGGATAGGTTATGTTCATCTTGTTTGGATTAGATTGGTTTACTTAAGATAGGACTGCTTGATTTAACTGGTTAAGCTTAATATGGGTTGGTTTTAGTGGGATAGATGAGGTTAGACTGGTTTAATAAATTTAGACAATATCTACCATTACACACACTTAACTGAGTTTATAAAAGTCTAGATTTATTTACCAATTGGCACTTGGAACATCTCTAGAATTATATAAATTTTGAAGAAGTTTTGTGGGTGATAGGCACTATAGTGAATAAACAAGCTGTGTATCTGAACTTCACCTCTCGTTACCTTACATGGTCCCGGTACTAAGATATAATTAATCAACCTAACTATTTAGTGGTCAAGTATAGTATTTTAATACTTGGATAACATTTATTATTAATGTTTTTAATGGCTTCTCTAGGTAGTAGGTAGTAAGCAGCTACCAAACAGGGATACTGGAAGCATAATGTGTTGTCTAATGGTAGACCCTGCTGCCATATGGCATCACGAAAATTGTGACCAAGTCCCAGGTTGCTGATCTGACTTTCTGCCTCATTTACACACAATTACAATTTCGCCCCCCAGGCCCTGATGTGGGTCATTGACCTGTGCCAGAGTGGGCTAATCCCTGTTAAAAAAAAAATAAATAAAAAATTGTACTCACAATTTTCCAGCCTTACGTTCACAGTTTTAGTCATACCAGGGGCTTGTGAACTCTTCAGAGGACAGCGGTGCACTCAGGTATGTTATTCTGGGTAACGCCAGACGATTTTATTCAGCTAAGAGAAACCCCTGCCCTCTAAAGGGTTAAACAAAAATAAGGGAAGGGAGAACTCAACCCAAAGGCTCAATTGTTGACGAAACAGCAAAGTCGTCGAACGGGAGAGCTGTGCCAGTTTCACAAGTTTGCTTGGAATTTGCATTTTTTCCAACAAGTAAATAAGAATGATTATTGCTTCAAATATATGCCAGTGTTACTACCAATCGCCAAGCAGGATAGTTTTGTCGTCAGCCGTCAGTTAATATGGCTAATCTGATGACAGCGCAATATGAGAAAAAACCCACACAATTACCATTAAAACATTCAAAGTAAAACAATTTGAAACTATTTTTGCTATAATATACACAAATGTGAACTTTACATTTTTAATTATAATATACCTGTATATTAGGAAAGCTTTTAGGGGAGAAGAATCGATCATAAAGATTTGAATCAGGTTGTTGTCTATGGAGTTAGAGCGAACATCTGCCTCTCGCCTGAAAGCAATCAATCTAGGGAAAATTTACTTTAATTTATTGAATTTGTAAGGGGACTCCCCCTACACCCCCGCTGAATACGCCCCTGTTTACACTTAATATCTCACTTACACTTACACTTACAACCTTGTCCTTACATTCAGTCTCACAACCGCAGTTTTAGACACTTACAAGCTTACACCAGATGTGGATGTCATAAGTGGTAGACCGACAGACTGGTGAAGCACAACGAGTCACCAAGACCAGCGATATCACCAGTAGCGCCGCAAGGGCCTTCATCCTGGTGCTGTTACTTGTGCTGTGTTGCTGGTGCTGTTACTGTTGCTGGTGCTATTACTGTTGCTGTATTGCTAGTGCTGTTACTTGTGCTGTGTCACTGGTGCTGTCACTGTTACTGTTGCTATGGCACTAGCTCTTTTTCTGTTGCTGTTACTGTTGCTTTGTCATTGGTGCTGTTACTGTTGGTGTGTTACTGGTGTTTTTATCGTTGCTGTGTTATTGGTGCTTTTACTGGTTCTGGTGTTGTGTTACAAGTAATGTGTTACCAGTACCACTATGTTCCTGGGGCTCAGTCGCTGGTGGTGTGTCCGCAGTATTGGCACTCGTAACACCACTATCATTAGGTGAACACCCGACGGGAACGCAACTACGAGAGGACCTGGTGTTCAAAGAGCACAGAGAACATTACAAACACACTCGCAACACCCTCTTGAAGGTGTTCCTCGACCAAGTGAATGACGCAGACTATTACCACCACCCAAGGCTAGCCATTTTTGCCTGGTTTTGCTTTCGTCAGCAAATCGTTACCTGCCATTGTTTATATTAACCCTTTGCTTGAGAGGGAATTTGCTGAGTTGTGATTCTGAACCACTGATGGGGAAATGTTAATACAGTGGAAAGAGAGAGGGGGAAGGACGTATATCGTTTACTCAATTAATTTGACAGAAAAAGATAAAAAATATATTATATTATTTGTTAATCTATTTCATCACCTTTTAGCAGGGATATAAGTAAACAATAAAAAATTAAAGGTCAACCAAGCACTTAGTGTGTGAAACATGGCGATAAAAGTTTTTGCGTAGAAATGCTAATTTTATAAAATAATAACGCCGTCTCCCCTCTATTAAACGACCTTATCCTAATCAGTCATTTATCTGCTATAAGGGACCCCATAACCATTGATATAGCCTATATAGATATATATATACTGCATTTTGCCGTTTGGGCGGTCGGTCAAATGTGTCCCTTCTTACGACCGTCACCATCACTCTTATTATCTCTTCTATAAAATTCAAAACATCGTATCCTAAGTTTATATCCGCGAGACTCCCACAACTTGAATGTATTTGGTCAACGCCGTCATCACTTCCTTTCACGACAAGTTTTTGCCAAATCTTAAAAAGTGCAAAATAATCAATTCTGCAAGTCCGAATTCACAAACGTTCGTACGGTGAAGATTTCTCGTAAGTGAAGATGAAGATCGAAGAACGCATTGAACTGGTTGACTGAAGCTAAAACATAAAAAAAAATATTATCATAAAATTATATAAAACTACACTAAGACTATGCCTTTATTACTTTCTCTTAAAGCAAGTTAGGAGACATTATTAAGGTAACGAAAGTTTGGAGAAAGCTTACTTGAATTTTGTCTCGTGTTAAGTGAATATAAACAGTAACGGCAGAGTCTCCGAGTAATTTTGATTTTATATTTGAATGGTATTTTTGTACCTTAAGTCAAACCAGTTAGATACATCCTTATTACATATTCAGTTATGAGGATTATTCATCCATCGTACGAACCTCTGTGGACTGGAGCACCAAGTTTCTTACTTTAACCTTTATCCTCTTCATCACTGATCGGCTCATTTGCCGCTTGGGCGATCGGTCACGTGTCTGTTACTTTTCTCCCTATGACCTCCTCCTATAGGTCCCCAGCCGTTACCAACACCTCTTCCCTCCCAGACCAGATATCCCTCCTCCTAGTCACAGGCCTGGCATTTGACATTATTAGGGACCTGCCACTCTTTGCCATAAACAGATAAAATGTACCGGGAACTTTCCCCCCACACACTCATCATTCTCTCACTTTATGTAACTTGACAGAACCTATGACCCTTCAGGCTTTTACGCCCTTAATGTACGAGTCATAAAGGCAAGTATGAACTTTTCATACTTCCCTGTTGGGCACTGTAAACGCTTCTGCGCTTCACCTTGCACAGGATGTAAGGGGGTGCCCAATAAACTAGCCCCCTCGGGGGCAAATCTGAATCTGTTACTTTTCTCTTTCTTTCATCCTCTTCTTGTGCTGAGTGTAGTTGCAAGTTAACTTGTTGCGAAACCTCTTGCTTCCTACAACATTAATACCTTGCAGAAAAATACGTGTTTTGCAAATTCAAGATAAGAGTAAGTGTGTATGAAATATGCATATGTGTATGAAGCATACTTACGTGTGGATTAGTATGTATGTATGTAAATTTTCAGAATTGTGTATGGATATAGTGGAATATATACTATACGTACGAGTATGTGTGTAATGATATACGGGTGCATACGTATGTGTGTATAGGATATGTATGTATTTGTTGGAGTGTATGTGTGGATGTAAATATACTATACATTATAGATTTTTTTTTTTTTTTAAGGGCATTAGCCTACCCGGGCACAGGTCATTTTTAATGACCCACATCAAGGCCTGGGGGCCGAAAATATAATATAATAAAATAATAATAATAGTAATAATAATAATAATAATAATAATAATAATAATAATAATAATAATTATGATTATAATAATAATAATAATAATAATAATAATAATAATAATAATAATAATAATAATAATAATATTAATAATAAAATTAATATAAATATATTAATTAAATAACAATTATAAAAAAAGAAAATACAAATAATAATAAACGTTTATAAAAAATATAAATAATAATAATAATAATAATAATAATAATAATAATAATAATAATAATAATAATATTAATAATAATAATAATAATAATAATAATAATAATAATAATAATAATAATAATAATAATAATAATAATAATAATAATAATAATAATAATACCCCTGCAATAATAAATAGCCATGAATAAATACAAAAACAAAAAATAAAAATATCAATAGTGAGAAATGATATATGTATGTTGTGTTGTTAATAGTAAGAGTAACAATTGAGACCTCAATTGTGTGTAAATGAGGCAGAAAGTCAGATCAGCAACCTGAGACTTGGTCACAATTTTCGTGAAGCCATATGGCAGCAGGGTCTACCATTAGACAACACATTATGCTTCCAATATCTTCCCAGGCGGTAGTACCTCCCTGTTTGATAGCTGCACTGCATATGTGTATGTACTGTACACGTACCAACGCGTGTATGGAATATATATGTGTGGCATAAATATTGTGATGCCGAGGCATAATTTGGGTATTATAATGTTTGTAAACTAGGTTGTAAGAATTCGTGGTATAATGTTGTCTAGCACTCAGGATGGATGGAAACTCTCAGGTGGTTTTCTTGTATAATATAAGTTATATGATAGACAGTCTGGTGCTGGAGGTGCCGTGTGGTGAGGAGCTGCTCAGTGGAGACGTTCGGTGAGTAGCGTGTTGAAGGAGGTAGATGTGCAGGAGCTTCGTTAGAGATGTTGCCTGTTGCTGGCCTCCTGGTTGAATGAATGCTGGACAGCGTGGAGCTTGCTGGAGGAGGTGTTGCGTGTTCAAGTAGAATGGCCAGAATGAGAGCTGGTTGGTGAGGAAGCTCAGAGAAGGACAGCTGGTGGGTCGCCATGCTCGCTGACGGGAGCGAGGACCGCCAGGCAGGCGGAGGAGAGGCGAGGGCCGCCAGGCAGCGGCAGAGGAGGTGTTGCATGTTGTAGAAGTGAGGCCAGAATGAATCTCAATGGAGAGACAGAGCTTATATACCCAGCAGCCGTGAGTCATCTATGAGTCATGTTGGGAAAACCCGAGAAAGTCGCCGGTCAATGGTTCCGTTGCTAAGATACTGCGGCGCATCTGGTGACGCCGCTCGTTTGGTTGCAAGGGAAGGCGGTAGCAGCTGGTGGCTGTGGCTACGCAGTTGTAGGCAGTTGTAGGGGAGACGTCCACTACAATGCTCCCCCTTCCCTCCAGGCGGTGTAGGAGACTTGTTGTCTGTAGAGTTGCTTAGCACATGTGAGGCAGACCGGGCGGTGCATGCCTCATGTGAGACAACGGCGATGGCGTGAATGAGCCGATCGCTGAAATACAACTGTCTAGATACACACTATCTGTGGGAGAAGGGAGAAAAAGGGTGTGTGGAGGCGATGAATGTTGTGGTTCCCTCACGACAGGTACAGGGTCGTCAGATGCGCCTGCTGGGGTGTGTGTGTGGGCCTGGGTCAGGAGCAGGGGCTGCGTCAGCAGAAGCGGATTAGGGCTCGTGACAGCAGCTGGGTCCACGACAGCAGCAGGGTGCAGGACATTAGCAGGGAGTACCTGAGGGAGAAAAGAGGGGTGTGTGGGCGATGAATGTTGTGCTTCCCTCCACGACAGGTGAGGTCGTCAGATCGCCTGCTGGGTAGTATTATTGTGCCTGGGTCAGGAGCAGGGGCTCGTCAGCAAGCGGATGGGAGCTCGTGACAGCAGCTGGGTCCTGACACCCAGCAGCAGGGTGCAGGACATTAGCAAGGGAGTACCTGAGGGAGAAAAAGAGGTGTGTGTGGGTCCGCACTCAGGAACAGAAGAGGCCCGCGTCAGGGCAGCAGGGGGATTACTGCTGGGCGGGGAGTCGGCGTCTGAGGCAGGACAGGTGTTCTGGGGTCGGTAGGATGTGGTGCTTGGGGCAGGAAGAGGAGCCAGTGTCTGCTTAGAGTAGCAGAGCTGCTTCTGTGGATAATCCATTCTTCTATGCTGCTTGAGGAGCCGGGGCGTGATCAGTGTCTCCTCCATCCTGTGTGAGTGCCCCAGCTCAAAGTCACCATTTGTAGGAGAATTCGTGGTATAATGTTGTCTAGCACTCAGGATAGATGGAAACTCTAAGGTGGTTTCTTGTATAATATAGAGTTATATGATAGACAGTCTGGTGCTGGAGGTGCCATGTGGTGAGCTGCTCAGTAGAGACGCGTTCGATTGAGTAAGCGTGTTGAAGGGAGAATGTAGATGTGCAGGGCTTAGATTAGAAGATGTTGCCTGTTGCTGGCCTCTGGTTGAATGAATGCTGGACAGCGTGGAGCTTGCTGGAGGAGGTGTTGCGTGTTGTTCAGAAGTGGGGAATGGCCAGAATGAGAGCCAGTTTGGTGAGGAAGCTCAGAAGAAGGACAGCTGGTGGTCGCCATGCTCGCTGGCGGGGAGGGCCGCCAAGGCAGGCGGAGGAGGCGGGGCCGCCAGGCAGCCCGGCGGAGGAGGAGGTGTTGCGTGTTTGTAGAAGTGAGGCCAGAATGAATCTCAATGGAGAGACAGAGCATATACCCAGCAGCCGTGAGTCATCTATGAGTCATGTTGGGAAAACCCGAAGAAGTCGCCGATCTTTGGTTCCGTTGCTAAGATAATCTGGCATCTGGTGACGCCCGCTCGTTTGGTTGCTAGGAAGGTGGTAGCAGCTGGTGGCTGTGGCTCGCAGTTGTAGGCAGTTGTGGGGAGACGTCCACTACAAGGTGTTTTGACTATTTTCTGTCCCAAACAGCAGTTATTTTGGCAAATTTAGAAATTTTCGTGTATATATTGATGCATTACTTGTGTAAGATTTTTCTAGAATGTATTGCATTAATTTTGTTATATTTACTTATTTTTGGAAGCGTTGATCAGAGTAGAACGTTCTAGAACATCCCAAGCGTCTGTGGAGGGTCTAGGATGTTCGAGGGGCGTTGATGAGGTGTACCTTACTTTTACTTTTATCCTCTTTACCACTGATCGGCTCGTTAGCCGCTTGGGCGATCGGTCACGTCTCTGATTACTTTTCCTTTTCATTTATCC